>NC_134586.1:45105000-45347500 GCF_037038515.1 Microtus pennsylvanicus
TGCAGTAGGATCAAAACCCAGTGCCATTGTTCTTGGCTTCTCGGCAGCCCTCATTGTCCTGGAGAGATGGCTCAGCCGTTAAAGGCTAGGCTCACAAACTAAGATCAATACTTTTTATCAGAAGCCAAAACCACAATATCAGGAACCTATCCACAGAAAGAAATACATCATTTCCAGCTGAACTCTGAGATATATGTCTTGTTTTGACTCTTCCCAGAAAGCTAGCCTTGGGAGTTGTGTTATTGCCCCCACCTCCTGCTTCTTATACATACCTTAGCATTCTTGCCATGTCTAGTCAGCTATGGATCTCCTAGTAGAAAATAAAGGCATATTGAAGAATGAGAAAAACACTTTCTTTATCCTTCACAGCTTGAAGAACTCTCCAAAACTGTGTAGTTCCAGGCTGGAGAGCCAGGGTGAGTTCTGCAGCCCTGACTTTATCTTCATCTTTAAGCTTACACAACCCGCAGATAAATTATAAGTTACTACAAAGATCCCCACCAATGACAGACTGAGTCACTGTCCTCCGAGCCCTTTCATCTTTCTGGATTCCACTTCTAAGCCTCTTCATATTCTGTCAAAATGGAGTGTGCGTTTGCCAACATCATGCAGTGTGTGCCAGCGCTTGGACATATTTTCCATTTCACCTGGAGAGAAAACATGACCATGGGTGAACTTTTTCCACCATTACTGTTTTTATCCCTGTCTCCCAAAGCTCCCAGCCAGCTTTGGGAAACATTTCGTGTCTATACTTGTGCAACAGCGAGCAGAGAATGAATGGTTAAAGTGGCTTTTGTTTGCTGAAATAGAACAAACGATTATCCTCAGAAAGGCCAAGCTGTTGGAGAACTAATCTGGTGAATGCTTTGTTTTGACTTTTTAATCGCCAAGTGTCCATTTGATCTGGAGACCGAAACCACAGTTTCAGGACAAGGTTTCAAAGAACACTGATGCCACAGTTTTCTTGGTTGGCTGATGTCTCAAAAATCGTTTGCCCAAAGCCATCCCGGAAGAATAGACATTCTATTGTAAATATATATATATGATCTTTAAAAAAAATCACTAAGAAATAAAGCAAACGGTAAGCTTTTTTTCTGAGCATGCGGATACATGTAAAGAGATTGAGACTGGATGTCCCCCCCCCCCCCACTCCATTTTATTTTTCTGAGACAAGGTCTCCCATCCAGCCTGGAGTTCACTAATTCAGCTAGACTTGATGACCAGAGAGCCTTAGAAGTTTGCCTGTCCTCACCTCCCCGACACACACAGGGATTGCACCAGGCCTTTCACTTGGGTCCTGGAAGATGAACTCAGAGCCTCACCTAGGACAAGCATTTTCCACTTTCACCAAGTGACTCTTCTTCCAGGCCTTAAATAGTATGTAAATTAAGGCAATTGTGTACTAGACTCAAAGAACAGATGACTCCCTGGAGAACTGCTACTTTGTACCACAGATGCTTTGATCCCTGCAGATGCCCACACTAGAGCAAATGGCATTCTGGACACTGGGTTGTAGCAGGCTCTTAGACAAGTACCATCTCACTGCAGGATTGTGCTTGTCAAGCCAATCGGCAAGGAGATGATGCATGGGGTGGAGTTATAAGCTTCCATTCCCATGGCGAGGTAGACAGACACTGTAACCAGTCTCCCTCAAACAGGACAGCCTTCCTCAGCACCACCAGACAATAATAATGCCTAACACCTGTGTAATGTCTTCACAGGTTTCTACATATAAAAATTAGTTAATTAGCAATTATTACCGTATGCTAGGTAAGCAATGATTAGCATTATCATAATTTTACGGACTGAGTAAATGAGAGTGGAGGAGAAAGTGCCAAGAGAAAAATTAAAATTAATAAGTTTCTAGATCATAGGCTTGAGCTGCAGGGCTATCAAGAGGTGTCTCTTTTGGTTTGTTTGTTTGTTTGTTTTTTATGAGGATATACTGGGTGGTAATACTAGAATGAAGGCTGAGAAAAAAATTCATTTTCCAAATAGAAATTTTCCTGTTTATGACTCCTGGGATTCTGAGTTTTGTGTTTAGGTTTGAATCTTCACATGCAACCTGTGATGCATTTTTTAACTGGGGAATCCTTCTAACTGTACATCTCCCTCTTGACGTCCCTTACCTTATTCCCCTGCCCCCAAACATGCGCATTCACTTTAGAAACAGTCATGTGTCTCTCATGATCTGAGAAACCCGAAACATACGTATTTGGAACAGCAAATAGTGGAGCGATTGCAATGAATAAGTCTACTGAGTTTCACCTATGAACAGGTATGAGCCCAGTCCTGGGGTTAGAACACTGGCCCCTGTCACCATGTCATTATTACTTTTTCACACTCTAAAATGAAGGAAGCTTGAATGTGCCTTAAGAAACTGTCAAAACGGATACTTGTTTTTTGAGATGCATTCCATTGTGATTGGCATAATCACACACACACACACACATACACACACACACATACATACACACACACATATACACACACACACATATACACACACATACACACACACACATACACACACACACATACATACACACACACACATATACACACATACATACATACACACACACATACACACACACACACACACACACATTTTACAGGTAATGCACTCCCTCCCCTTAGAAGGCTTTGCCATAGCTTCTCTTTCCAAGTGAAACGATCCCATTGTCTGACTTGAGATTGGGCAGATGAAATGAGGCCAGTTGAGGTCTGCACTGTAGACATACCACCCCAGATGCCTGATCTCGAAGCCATGCAGGGTCAAACTTGGTTAGGACTTAGATGGGAGAGAGCACAGAATAAGGTTATAAAAAGAAGGTGATGATAGAGATGGGGAAGACTATAAAGGTTTGCTAAGTAACTAAACTATATGTCCATATTTCAACCCCCAGATGCTTCCGAGACAGCTGAATGAGTGGGTAATCCAGGTCAGGAAAACCCGAGTCTTTTCTCAAGACGCTTGGTGTGTCTAGTATTTGTTGTCCTGTAGATTTACTGCACATTTTGATAGCACAAAACCTCGATTTTCCAGTGTAGCGTTCTCTTCTTACTGTGTTGCCTACACCATATGATTCTTCAGCCAGTCGAGGGTGAGGCTTCTGGCAGTGCCTGGCTTCAGAACGAAAAGCAGGCCGCCCTCAAACACTGTAGTGGTTCTCAGTCTGGGGCGGTTTTCCCTCAGGAGACATTGGCCGTGACCGGATGTCACAACACGTGGTGGGTTAGAGTGCTGCTTTGCCACCACATCCATGGGCATCACCAAAATATGTTGCTAACTATCCCAGAGCACAGAGGACAGACCCGCAACAAAGGACGGTCCCAGCAGAATGTGTCACCAGTGAAAACAAAACAACCAGCAAACACACAAAAACACCTGAGGATACCCCAACTCCTTTTTCTCAATAATTTCGTCTCTTGTTTCTCCTGTCTGTTCAGTCCAGCTTAGGAACAACACACATGGCCCTCCCCTCCACTTTCACATCCCAGGAGGTTTTCTTGGCTTAGGTTTTTTTTTTTCTTCTGACCTCCAAGAATTTTATTTATTTTTCTTTTTTTATATTTATTTATTTATTATGGATACAATATTCTGTTTGCATATATGCCTGCTAGAAGAGGACACCAGACCTCATTACAGATGGTTGTGAGCCATCATGTGGTTTCTGGGAATCGAACTCGGGTCCTTTGGAAGAGCATACAATGCTCTTGACCGCTGAGCCATCTCTCCAGCCCCCTCCAAGAATTTTAATACTAAAGTTAACTTCTGGGGAGAAGCTTTCTGAAGACTTTGCTTTGCCTGAAGGGGCAGAATGACAATAGGGGGCAGATACTCTGTTGCCTCAGCTGTGTCCCTCCCACCCCCCAGTCTGTCATCAGGGGCAAAGCATGTGTGAAGGGACAGCTCTGAACTAGAGAGTCCACCTCAGGTAAGTGCTAATCTCCCATTTATGCTGTAGTGTGGAGTTTGCTCTGTTCCTTAAAACCAGTTTGGTTTGAAGATTATCACCCTGTTGACACTAGCTTGTCTATGAAACCGACAAGCCCACACACCTTGGCTGAAAGAATCTGCCTCTTAAGATTGTATGAGATGTTTTAATAGATGAACCAGTGGAGGATTTTCCTTGCCCAAGCTTATAGGAGCAAAAGTCATGAGTATTTCACATCACTCAGCATCCTAGAAAAGAAATGCGCTAATTGATTGAAGCAATAAAATAAAGTATTACAACTAGACACCAAATATCATCAGTACGAATTGAAGAACACCATTGGTGGACCTCAGCCGTGTACGGAAAATCTGGCTAGCAACAGCTTTGTGGAGGTCAGTTCAGAACACTAATCCTTATAGACATCAAGGCAATTCTTTCCCTTCAATGAAGCAGTTCAATAGTGAAGGTCATGGGTCTCCAGCAGCTCTGGAAAGGACAGAAGTAAAAGCAATTAGACAAAAGGAATACTGTAATCCCATATTCTTGGGTCCACACCAAACACAAAACTCTTAGCTCTCTGTTTCCAGATTCTCTGGAGAAACTGGCAGCAGATTCAGAATGAGAATTCCAGAACTTGACTTCACTCTCACCAGGACTGACTGCGTGTTTCTTAGGAATGTCTACAGCCTTGGGAGGTTTTTTTTTTTTTTAAGAAAGAAAAAACCCTACCAACTGTATGGGTAATGTTATGAACTTCCCCACTTGGGCTGGAATCTTCCAAGTGTTGTTTCGACACTCACAGGTATTGCCGCAGACTACAATGTCAGGCTTGCAAACTCGGCTTGAGAAGCTGCCCTGGAGGAAAAGAGAACAGTCCAGAGCCCGGGATGGCAAGGGTTTTTCCATCAAATTGAAATTCAGGGTGCCTATAGACCAGCAGCCTCTACATGGCTGGTAGATTCCTTCAATGTGGACACTCAGGACTCGCAATCCGAAAAGACACAAAACTCTCAAAAGAGCTCATCTGCAGCAAGTCTTTGAACTTCGCCAGTGGAGAGATGGAGATAAAGCAAAAGAAAAAAAAATACACTTAAGAAAAACAAAACAACAAAAACAAGCTGAAGGGATGTAGCTCCCGAGATGACTGGGTGGGCGTTGTTACAGGGACTTGAAGTTCTAAACTCCCCCAGCTCTCCTACCGCCAGAGTCAGGGCTTTCTTAAGCGGGGCAAATAGTTTTCAAGTGGAGCTAATGTGCGCTCTCACAACACTGCCTAGCTGGTTTTTAAAGGGACGGATTTAGAAGCTCCCAGCGAAAGGCATGCCATACTGTAGTGCCCTCTTTTCAGAGGTGTTAAGAGAAGTGGACCGGGCCAACCACTCTGGCCTGTCCCACCCAGACAGCTGGAGGGGAGGTCTAATTCCTGCAATTTCGCCCTCTGGTCCTAGAAACCTCCGGCTGATAAACTCTGCGGTTCCGCAGATCCTCTGGTAGCGACCAAAGTTTTAGCAGGAGCGTCCTGCAGCGGCTGGAACTTTCCCCCTAGAGAAATAAATAAATAAAGACCGTAAATACAGAGCTAGCGGGGTCTGAGATATTTTTCGCTCTTAAAAGCAGACACAAGAGAAAGGAGGAGGCGAGGAGTGCAAAGACCTGAGGGTTGCGGGGAAATTTCTCCAGGCGACAGCCACAAAAGCAGCTCCAAACTGAGCAAGGTGCTCGCTGCTGTCGTATTTTGTCCTTTAGCAAAGCCTCCAAGAGAGCGGAGAGGAGACCCCCCTAAGAGGGGGTCCATCTCGCTTCTCTGGTAGGTCTCTTTGCTTCTTGGTCGCCTCAGCCCCTTCTGCCTCGCGGCCCCCCTCCCTTTGGCAGAAGGAGGGTCGCTAGGCCGCTGAGGCAGGATGTGAGTGCGCTCGCGCTCGAGCCAATACGGCCGGAGGAGTCCTGTTCCTCGGGCATTTTCCGAGGAAGTCTGGAGCAATTAGGCTCAGTCCTGGGAGAGCTAGCTGGAGAGCGGGCGGCGTAGCCGGCGTGTCTGGGCCGCCTCACAAGGAGGGAGGGAGGGGGCGGCCGGTCGCCCGGCGGCGACACCGGGCCCCGGCCGCCACCATGGGTTTCGAGTTGGACCGCTTCGATGGCGACGTGGACCCTGATCTGAAGTGCGCGCTGTGTCACAAGGTCCTGGAGGACCCGCTGACCACCCCGTGCGGCCACGTATTCTGTGCTGGTTGCGTGCTGCCCTGGGTAGTGCAGGAGGGCAGCTGCCCGGCGCGTTGTCGCGGTCGCCTGTCGGCCAAGGAGCTCAACCACGTCCTGCCGCTTAAGCGCCTCATCCTGAAGTTGGACATCAAGTGCGCGCACGCGGCGCGGGGCTGCGGCCGGGTGGTCAAGTTGCAGGAGCTGCCCGAGCACCTGGAGCGCTGCGACTTCGCGCCCGCGCGCTGCCGCCACGCGGGCTGCGGCCAGCTGCTGCTGCGACGCGACGTGGAGGCCCACATGCGCGACGCGTGCGACGCGCGGCCCGTGGGCCGCTGCCAGGAAGGCTGCGGGCTGCCGCTGACGCACGGCGAGCAGCGCGCGGGCGGCCACTGCTGCGCGCGGGCTCTGCGGGCTCACAACGGCGCGCTGCAGGCCCGCCTGGGCGCGCTGCACAAGGCGCTCAAGAAGGAGGCGCTGCGGGCCGGCAAGCGCGAGAAGTCTCTGGTGGCGCAGCTGGCCGCGGCGCAGCTCGAACTGCAGATGACCGCGCTGCGCTACCAGAAGAAGTTCACCGAGTACAGCGCGCGCCTCGACTCGCTCAGCCGCTGCGTGGCCGCGCCGCCCGCCGGCAAGGTAGGCGATCTCCCGCTGTGGCCTCCCCTCCTGATGAGGCGCCTTAACTGACCCAGAGCCGCACCCCGGTCCTTTAAGTATGGGATGCTAGGGTCTTTCCTGGGTGTATCTTTGACACCCCCTTGTTGGCTGTGCTTGCCAGCTGCATCACTCCACGCGGAGTTACTTAATCTGAACTGAGAAAGTAAGGTCCCAACGGGCAGGACACACAGGGCGAGGTGGAGCAACAGCAGTTTTGGGGGATGTGGGGAGCTGGAGAGTGCCTGAAAACACCAAAGGGAACCCACAACTAAGTGTAGAAAATTTCAGAATCAGAGTTGTGTTGAGAGGCTTGGCCCAGCAGGCCGGTCTGGTCATCCTGGGGAAGCTGCTCACCAGGTCTTGAGACCAGAGTCACGGCCCTTGTGGATGTGGCACTGCACAGTGACCTGGATCCAGGAATCTGCTGAGATCCCAGAAATAATCAGGGGGACCCAGAGCCATTGTGGTGCAGCTTGAAAGGGATGCCAGGAGAGAGGCCCCAGGGTAAGGGCTGCATTCAAACACGGGCTTTCCTGCCAGCTCACTGGCTGACCTTGAGCAAGCAGCTTAACCCCTCTGAAGTTGGAAACTGTGGTTTGCTAAGCAGGAAAACACAGGCAAGCAGGCACCCTAAGACTACTCATTTGGGCAATCCAGAAAGAATCCGGCGATCCCCCACCTTGCCCCCAATAACTAGAGAGTGATAATTAAGTGCCCATTTGCTGCAGTTAGAACTGATTTCAGATCTCTAGCTTTGGGGAGCCAACCTGTGGCTTATCCGCCACGGGTGCCTCAGTTTACCTCTAGTGTCAAACGATGCTATTTTCATCAAGGTGAGAATGAAGGAAATGAACTGGCAGAGTGCCTGTCTGAGAGTGCCTGCAATTACCTTAAACCCCTCCTGGGCCGGTCCTCTGCCCTGCCTATCAGGGTAATTCTATCAGCCTCCACTCCTGAGGCTTTACCAATCATTTCATTTCTTTCTTCTTCATCGCCCCCACCCACAGTAAGGAACATAGGTACGATGTGTGCCATCTTGTAAATGGAGAAACTAAGGCTCCTGGAGGGACAGTCTTATGTTTAGGTCAGGGCTTTAAGGTTCAGAAGTGGATTTTAATCACCCATCTCGCTAGTCCAGTGATTCTCAACCTGTGGGTCGCGACCCCATTGGGGTCACATATTGGCTATACTGTCTATCTGGTATTTACATGATGACTATAACCGTAGCAAAATTCCAGTTGTGAAGCAGCAGTGGAATAATTTTGTGGTCGATGGTTACCATAACCTGAGGAACTGTGTGCAAGGGTCAAAGGGTCACAGCACTAGGAAGGTTGAGAAGCACTGTCCTAGTCCCTGTTCTTAACCATGAGTGTGTTGTGTTGCACTATAACCTCCAGGACCAGTTACTCTGCGACAGCAGTGGGAGGTGAGGTGTTTTACACATCACCTAATCCTTACCGATGAGGGCACTGACTGGTGGGGGTGGGGGATGATATAACACATCCAAAACCCTTGTAGTGGTACTCACATGAAAGGAGTGAGTTCAGGCTCTGCCTCCTATGAAGACAGGTTTCACTAGACTCTGGTTCTGTCTAGATGTTGGTTGATATTTGAGGGCTTGGTAACTCTTGGTTGTTGGGGTGTTGTTTTAGGACTTCTGTTGTCAGGTACCCCATAGAACACTGAAAAGTATTCCTGGGGACAACCTCCCCGATGCCAGTAGACTTTCCTCTCAAACCCCAACATCCCAAAAATGTCTCCAGGTATTGTCAAGTATCCTCTCGGGGACCACACCCCCCCCACTTGAGAAGTGCTCCTTTGCCAGCCAGCAAGACTGCCACTGCAACAGCTGGGTGTTTGTGCCTCCTGGTAAGGGGTGTGGATCCTGCCGCTGCCACTCTGGCTGCCGACTCCAGATGGCCTGTCAGAGAGGGGAGCATATTTGCCCAAGGGGGCCCCAGGGACCTGTGTCTGCTATGTTCTCCTCCATATCCCCTCCCCTACTCTTTCTTCCATGCCTGCACACAGGGCCTGAAAGTTTCCACCCTTCACCCCCTCCCTGGCTTCTGGCCTGTCTGTCAGCTGCAGTCTCCACAGCTGGCCAGCTCTGGGCGAAGGGCAAATATTTACAGCTCCGAGGCTCACGGAGGACCGCACAGGCGCACAAAAGACTGGGGTGAGCTTGCAACTCACCCAAACAGAGGGCTGAGCTTGCTTTTCAGCCAGGCGCCAGGCTTGGGGTGAAGGCTTTTCCAAGTGTCTCTTGTTTGTGCTGTCATCTGGGCTTCCTGTGTCGTCTTACAAGTGACGCCTATTTATAAATAAGCCATTCACTCCTTCTGAGCTCATACATCATTCATTGTTGAGATAGTTTATTATTTCTTCTTGCCTTTCTATTTTCTTTCTGGGGTGTTTGGGTAAACGCTCTCTTAGAATCAAAAATATGATTCTTGAATCAGAATTGTGGATGTGTTTTGGAGCTCTGTGGGGTAAGTGGGACCAGGAATCAAGGGTGCGACACTTAAGAACAAGATGTTGATTTCCGAGAGACACAAAGCTCCCATACTGTAGTGGGAGCCCTGCTCAGGACTTACATGGAACTCTGTGCCAGGCTTGGAGACAGCCAAGGATGTCTTGATCCAAAACTGCCCTTGCTGCCATCTCTGGCTTTAACCCTTAGCCAGCTTCAGCTGAGGTCTTAGGGAAGCTTGCTCCTCTTGTCCCCAAGTTAACCCTCCATGGCCTTTGCAGAGAGGGTCAGCAATTCCTGTGTCAGCTGTAACCCCTCCTACTGGGAACTTGTTTAAGGACTTGTGTATTTCATTGGGCCAACTTTCTGTCCCTCCTAGGTTCTGTTTATTCTTTGCCAGAGGCAGAAGGATTTAGGTTGCCTGGAAACTCTCAGATACAAAACTTTTATTCCATATTTTTCTAAATTCCAGTGTTTGTTTCTCCACTGTAAACTGAAGCATGCAATAAAACTTGCTTCATAAAAGGTCTGGTGTTCTTCATATTGTCTTAGGATTCCGTATTTGACAGCACCTGAGCACCCTGGGTTTGGCCGGACTGTACCATGTGGTTTGCTCCGGTTGAAGTGTTATTAGTGTTTTTTCAGACCTCAGTGTGCTAGGAATCCTTGGAGAATGTGATGACACCCATACCGCACAGTCTCACCTACTGAACAGTCTCAGGAACTCACAATCTCGCAATGCTAAGCAAGTACCCTACCACTGAGCTCACCCCCACCCCCAGTCCTGTTTTATGATTTTTTTCCTTCTATGCAGTGTTGGCTTCATAAATGCTGGGTGAATTAATTCCTACCCTTCGGATCGTTGTCTAAACATTTTAAGACCAGGACCATATCTTAAAACTGCCATCAACAGCGGGGCTCTAGAAAGATACTTCTGGCTTGCCTGAGACCACATCTCTCGGTAGTAGCCCTGGGATCTGTGCCATCCTTCACCTAAAGAGACTTGTTCCCACCCTCAGTTTCCCTCCTTGACCTCCCTGACCTACCTACCTGTCTGTAAGAGTAAAGGCATTCTAGAGCAAGTCTGGTTTTGCTCTCTGGCAGAAGAGAAACTTCAGGGTCGCTGAGAAAGCTGAGGCCCATCTTTGCCCCTTCTGGCCATTGACTCCTGGTGTCCAGACAGTCATTGGATCTGTGGTTTTTATCTTTGAAATCTATCTTGCACCTATCTAGTCTCTCTTCTCTAGGTCATTCGGACAGTCTGTTCTGTTTCGTTCAGAGGTTCTCAACCTCGGCACAGCTGTTATTTGTGCTGGCTGTCCCTGCTGTGCCTGTGTTGCTAGTGATGGGGTGTGTAACCACATGCCCTGGCATCAGCACACTTAAGAGAGTGACGTTCCCCAGGCTGTGACAGTGAGATCTACCTGCATCTACTCCACAGTGAGGAACAAGACTGGCCTTTCTTTCATTTACCACCATGACAACATCATCTGCCTGGACCGGAAGTTCCTCTTTATACCGTTTTATTTCACACCATACCTAGCACTAGCAATAACTTCGTACAAATGTTAAGTCTCATCGCACCCTCAACTGTGTTCTCTCTGCCCTGGGTGGGAGGAGGCAAGCGGTCCAGCAAACTGCTTCCCACTGCTTCCACCTGTTGGTGTTCTCCTTTGTCTTGTGTCAGCTTCATTGACGCCCGAGGACTCTGAGGGCAAGCCTCCAAGCTCCCTACTTAACTACCTCTGAACCTTTGCACCTGCTTTATCCCTCCCTGGAACAATGCTTCCAATCATGCTTCTCTAGGGAACCTGCTCGCTTCCTGCCTCACTCCTCTTGCCCTGGGCCTTTCTGTCCACCTAGGTTTGTTCTGGGTAAATAACTTACTCCCTATCCTTCCTATCTCAGTTCAACATCCAGAAGCTAGGCTTCTCTGCTCTTATAGATGATATCTAGTGTCCTAAAGCTCGCCCTTGTTCATGGAATGCATGCTAGTTATAACTATAATTAGAAGGGTCTGTCTGGTTGAGAGCTCCTCTCTCTGTTAGAGTCCTTGCCCTGTGCCTCATAAGTACTCGATGGACACCCTTATCAGCCATGAAGACCTTTTTGGTTGCTCATGAAGAATGAACTCATGTTACAAACAATACATTTTTCTATGTCATCCATCCCTCAAATTGTTCCCAGGTTTTTGGGAGACATCATTTTTCTTCTATGTGATCCACCCAGATCAAGCTGTGTAAAGATCCAAATCCCCAAAACTCCTTTGGCAGTTTAGAAGTGGAGATAAGTCAATTTAACAAATAATTGTATCAAAAAGTATTCCAGATGTGTGAAGGCTTTGAAAGGAATCTACTCAGTGTTTGCCATTGGGTGCTCTTTATTTCTGACAAGTGTTAGCAAATAGGCATTCCTTCGTGTTTTTAACAAAACAGCCGCTTTCGGCTCAAAGAAACGTGGGCTGACAGTTGTTTTCTGTCTCAGTGGTTTATAGAGAAGGTGAGGATTTGGTTTACAGATATATTAGCTATATTGAAGTCAGCGTGTATAACTCAACAGTTGGGGTTGGAAATCCTCCTGAGATTTATGTATGGGTTCTTTTCGTGCTCGGAGGTGATGCTTGCCTCTCTGGGTAAGTATTTGATAAATGAGAGATTTTGTGTCAGGCAGTACTCACTGTACTGGTCCCCAGAGTGCTTAAAGGGGAAGAAAAGCACCCAGCAGGTTTTGCTGGTTGCTGACACCTTAGGGTGCCGTGTACACAGACATATGTTAGTGTCTCGAGGCTTCATCTTCATAAAGTAGAATTTGCCTGCCATCCTCCTCTCTCTTTACGGAGACAAAGTGTTTTCAGCCAGAACTGGGGAGATAGCTTGCTGGGTGAAGCGCTTGCTGCGCAGGTATGAGTACCTGGGTTTGAATCCCCAGCACCCACATAGTGTACACCTATGACACCAGCCTGAGGGAGGCAGAGAGTAGAGAACCCCTGTTGCGTGATCACCAGCCAGACTAGCTGAACTGAGGCGTTCCAGATTCAGGGAGCCTGTCTGTCTGTCTGTCTGTGTGTATAGTGGAGAGCAACAGAAGGGAGAGCCTGGATGTTGACATCTGGCCTCCTTACCATACATGAGTACACATTTGCACATACGTGTACATTCACAGGAACAGGTACACACGTGCATAAACAAAACAAAATGAAAAACAAAAACAGCAACAAATAAACAAAACCAGAAAATACTTCCTCCAAACAGAAAAGTTCTAAATCATTTGGTTAAAACCAGAAGTGGAATTCTAAAGGCAAAGCTAGCTTCAAACCTAGTGTTTCCGGACTTCAATCTCATGCACTTTTATCAAAACAAGAATGCTTTATCTGATATCAATTAGTTGCTCCTAAAGTCACATACATATAACAATCCTAAACAAACTCAGCATATTGTATTTTTATACTTATGCAGATATATATATATATGTATATACACACGCCTTATATATTTATATAATAGTTGCGTGAGAAGAGACCATGAATTTGATAGGGAGAAGGGGGCCATAGGAAGAGTTAGAAGAAGGAAAGGGGAAAAAGATGTAATCATACTTTAATTAAAATTTAACAAATTAAAAAATAAGAATAGCCTATCATTCTGAGCAGTACTCTTCCAGAAGTCTCCTACAGGCTTTGAAAGGACCATTGTCATCTATGGCTAGCACCACACAGGATGGAGCATGGATGGAGTCTTCTAGTTCATCCTCAGGGAGACCTTGTCACTCCCTACTGTGACAAGAACAGAACCCAGACAGTTCGGTAGCTTGCCCACTATGTTCCTCCTGGATCTTTTTTTTTTAAAAGTTGATTTAATTGAGCTCTACATTTTTCTCTGCTCCCCTCCCCTCCCCTTCAACCCTCTCCCAAGGTCCCCATGCTCCCAATTTATTCAGGAGATCTTGTCTTTTCCTACCCCCTGGCTCTTTCTGCTTGTTTTTTGGCTTGCATACCCTGGATTTCTCCCCTTGCAGTAATTTCCATCCATGTTCACAGATCCTATGCAATGCATGGGGAATACAAAGCAAAACAGAGGTGGGCAATCAAAAATACACAGGCAGAATAAATAAAGAAATACAGTGATGCTGTCCAGGATGAATTAGTACTTCATTTCTTTCATTTTTTTTCCCAACTTACTTTAAGAGGGGTTCATGAAGGGAAGTACATGAAGTCCTTCCAAATATATTCTGTTGTTCAGTTCCTCGCATCCTTGTATACTGAGTACCAGTATACAGTATACTGTGGTGGATGTTGATTGCTACAGAGGCAAAATTGAGCATCTTTAGCTCCGGGGACACCTATGTACAAATTGAAAACACTCCTGACACTGACTCTTCGCCTATTCAGGCTTTGTATCTGTCAGACCACCACTCTCTCCCTGCCTCCAGCAAGGGTGCCCTAATAAGCTACTCCCAATAAGAATGGGATTGGTGTAACATAATGGTTACTCTTGTAAAGAAAATAACTAACATATGGGCTTGGATGACCATCTTTCTCACCATGCCGCATGTATAATTACCAGTGTGTGTAACAGGGCAAAGACAGTATCTAACCTTGGTATGAATGTGGCCTGCAGCAATCACAGCCTTGGGAACTGGGATGGGTGTACCAGGAGGAGACTTGGCAAGCAGTTCACCCTGTTTGCCAGCAGCTGTTGTCAGGTGCCCGCAGCCCCTCTGCAGGACCCTAAAGAAAGGGACAGAATCCCATTAGGTGGAAGGTCAGAACTGGATGCAAGGCACCAAGCTAGCGTGCGATGGCTATCAGACTGTCGTCTGTGGTCTGAAGGATGACATGCGTCTTCTCCCCTAATATTCAGGGATTCTGGAAAGGAACTCCCAGACCCTATAAACAAGAATATAATGGTCTTGCAACTCTTAAGTGAGGTAGACTTTTCTCTTTCTAATTTGGCAAAGAAAATACTTTGGGGTGGGTCTTTGGATATTTAAACTAAAAAAAAAAAATATTGTTTTTACCATTGTACTCAGGAGGCTACGGCAGGAGGATCACATTCAAGTGTTGTCCTGTGCTACATAGTGAGACCCTGTTTAAAACAAAATTTCACAAACTCTTATCCACCCTCTCTTAGTCCATTTGAATTGCTATAACAAAAATGTCATAACCTGGGTAGTTTGTAAGCCATAGAACCTGTTTTCTCATGATTTGGAGCCTGAGAAGCCCAAGAAAACGATTGTGGTACATTCAGTGTCAGGTGAGGGCCTGGGACAGCCTTGGCTCACAGACAACCAACTTTCCTTCCTTCCTCCCTTCATTCCTTCATTCCTTCGCTTCTTCCTTCTTCCCATCCTTCTCTCCCTCCCTCCCTCTCCCCTCCCTCTCTCCCTCCTTCCCTTCCTCCCTCCCTTCCTCTCTATTTTCCTTCCTCCCATGCCTTTATTGAAGAGGCAAGACCCTCTGGGGCCTCTTATAAGTACATTGATTCCTAATCACATTTCAACACGCCTCCATTCTTCCATTGATATCGAGACTTAGGATTTTAACAAAAGAAATTTGAAAATGCATATGTGTATATACATATATGTATGTGGGGGGAATATAGGGACAATATATATAGTATATAGGACAACGTTCAGTGTTATTCCTCAGGTGATGTCCATTTTGTTTTTGAGGCAAGGTTTTTGAGTGGCATGGAACTTAGCATGTGTGGTAAGCTGGATGGCCAGAGGGCCCCAGGAGTCTGCCAGCACATCTCCGGCACTGGGATTACAAGCCTGCACTGCCAGTCCTTGTGACAGTCATTTCGCTTGCAAGGCCAGCACTTTACTGACTGAGCCATCTCCCAACCACCTGACATCTAAATATTGAGGGCACACAAACAGTCCCAGCATGACACTCTTGATGGATACATTAAGGATGTCGCACTTGAGGTCATGATGGAGGTTTGCATTGTGTTTGGTTATTTCCATGAATCATTGCCTGTGAACCAGTCACTGGGAAAGCAAATGAGTCAATGGCAAAAATTAAAGATATGAATTTGAAACTTAGCTTATTGGTGGAAATACAAAATTAAACACTCAGGGGTTTTGCAGTTTGTTTAAATAATGTGGCAAACTTTTGAATAGGGCAGACGTGAGAACTGTTTGTTACATTATTTCGCAAACACATGCTGTTTGACTTGCAGATGTGTGTGTGTGTGTGTTTGTGTGTGTGTGTGTGTGTGTGTGTGTGTGTGAGAGAGAGAGAGAGAGAGAGAGAGAGAGAGAGAGAGAGAGAGAGAGAGAGAGAGAGATTCTGCAGAACTTAACCCCCCACAAAAGCTGTTCTTTGGTCACAAATACCAGCCTTCTTGGGCCCTTCATCTCTCTCCATTCTCTCTACGCCTGTCTTGGTAAGCCACGCATCCACAAGTCCTGCTCTTGCTCCCATGGCCATCTCATCCAACTGAAGCTTATATTCAAGTATCATGTCCATGACCCCCTCTAACTTAGGCTCACACAGTGTCCTCTTCTGTTCTTCCTCCAAGAACCCTTTATTTCCACTTGAATTTGAATTACAAGGAAGGGCTTAGTCTATGCTGTTTCATTGGCGAAGCCTTAACTACAAAGAGGACAAAGCCTCCGAGTGCAGGGAATGAAGACATCCCCAGCCCTTCCTTAGAGAACTGCTGGCAGAGGGCTCTGTCTCCTGGTCCCTCCAACCCCCAACTCTGCACATTCTTTGCTTGGCGACAGCCAAATATACAGCACTTTCATGTCACTAGTCAACAGATGGGTCTGCTTCCCAGCTGTGTGAGCCTCAAGGAGCTTTGCTAATCTGAAGCCCAGAGGTGTCCTGTCATCCCAGACAGCCTAGCGGTCGGTCAGTCCGTCAGTTCCATTTCCCCTATACCCATTGGGCAGCTTTCCAGTTCAGCAAACTCCGTTCCACAAGCCCACAACTGCATTGAGCCAGAAACAGCCTCCGCTTGGCAAAAAGGAGTTTTAGGAAGAGTTCGTGGTGACTGCGACAGGGATGGAGGAAGGAACCTTACTGGTGGGTGATAGCCTGGGGCCACGCTTCTGAAGCCAGGGGAGAGGAACAGAATAAGGCTGAAATCCTTAGGGACTTTGTGTCTAGAGGGCAGGTCACGCTCTGCAGTGCTGAAAGAGCAGCCCTTCGAAGAGTGCCTCTCAGACAATCAAAGTGGAGTAACACCTCGCTTCACGAGGAGATGATCTGAGAAATGTGTTCTGTCACATGAAAGCATCATAAAGTCTATTTATACTCAGGCGACACTAGGATATGACATCACATGGGACCACACATATATATATATAGCCTGACTTTAAGTGAAAAGTCCTTGGGTGAAAAACATCATTAAGAGGTTCATGGCTGTACATGTAATAGGTAACTTCCACTCTGAAGTTTTTTTCCCTCCCCAAATTCTTAAATAGCTGCCTGTTGGAGGTGTAAGCTGAGCAGCTGAGAGTTCAGATGATCCAATAGGTTCATAACGGTAGAGGGTAGCCATGCGTATTTTAAGCAAAGTCACCTTTATGTTACTGGGAAGTGAGCTTCCAGTTCTTATGACCTGCCGGCCTGGTCCATTTGAAAGTCTCATGCCAACTGAGTCTCGATAGCCGTAGCCCCTTCTCTAAGGTTAATCTGTGCCCTTTCTCCACCCTAAAGATGTAAGACTCTCCCAAGAAGACCTGCATCACACTGAGGGCCCAGCCATCTCCTGGGACATAGTTCTAGGATGGCAGTAACATGTTGGTAGTGTGTTAGCACTCTCTGCCCAGCTACAAGAAATAGAGGTGTCTCTGGGCTCCGTAATGAATTGCTTTTCTTTTCCACCCCTATTGCAGTGGAATGCTCCTCTGTCTGTTGGGTTCTGGGAAATCCTTCAGGGGAAGAGACATGGGAATCATCAGAGTATGGACAACTGAAGGCAAAGCTCCCGAGGAGGGCTCTCCTCACGTCTGCTTGCTGCCGTTTTCCTTCTCTTGCTTCCTTCTCATTCTTAAACCCCACGATCTGGTGGGACTTGGTGCTCTCCGGAGTGTGCAGCCATCCCTAGTAACCCTGTCCCCCTCTCTTCTGCCTTCCTAGTTTATAGTTTGTGATGGCTCAAGTGACACCTGCTTTGCATCCCCTTCGCTCCCAGGGCCATCACCCCCTCTGCCTGGCCATGTGCCCCACTGTCATTCTGCTGACCCCCAGCCTATCTCGTCTGTGCTCTGCTCAGAGTCTGAGCTGCCTGCCTTATGTTTGTCATCACACCTGCCCCCTCCGGTGTTAAATGTGTCGACCTGGTATTTCTTCTGCCTCTCGGATTGCTGCCACTCAGGTGGCAGATTGACATACCTGGGACAGATGGATTTGGGATAGAATGTAAACATTTGTCATTATCCTACAGAGAGCATGGGTGCTGGAGTTTCAAAGGCCTTGGGTTGTAGTCTTTAGGCTCCTCCTACTTTACTTCTACCCAACCTTGTTTGTTTGTCCCCGAGCCTAAGTTTCTCCAGGTCTAACGTGCTAATGGAATGCCTGTGCTCAGAGGCAGATGAGCCATTTAATCAGCCATTCCCATAAGAAGAACTCGTTCCCATGTCAGTTCCTCCACATTTAATTTTGAAGAAAATTGCATAACATGACTTGTGATAAGCTCCCGAATGATCCAGTACTGCTCAAATATTCTTCTAAATTAAAGATACCATTGTAATAAAGTGTGACGTGTTAGGAAGGCAGCAAGGGTGAGGGCCCTCGCACATCTCCCTTGGATGCCTCTCTTTAGTTGGTGAAAATATAACTGGATGGAAACCATTTCCACAACTCGATTCTAAAGCATTTTGAGCCCAGGAACAGATTACCCAGTTTTTCAGAGATGAATTTTAGTATCTCCAGCGTGTCATCTGGCATCTGGTGTTGAAAACCACAGTTTGTATTTCACCTGCACAACTGAGCTAGTGAAGGTTGCTGGGGAAAGCAGTAGGAAAGGAAAAGCAGAATGAAGCTCGTGGGGAAGAACGGAGACTAGCCTTTGGTAGCTGGGTGGAGAAATGAAAGAACTCAGCTCACAGTGACGTTCACCTTAGCCAGCTCAGTATCCCTAGCGAGTCTACTGCACGTTAGATTACTGCTGTGTCTCAGCCCTAAGAGGTGTGCCATCTGAATTCTGTATTGTCAGCAGACTAGTTCAAGGCGGTTGTGAAGCATCCTTCTTACTTCCCTTCGATTGCTTCTGGGGAGGAGGTGTAGGCCAACTTGATCATCGAGACAGTTCTTTGCAAGCTGCTGTTGGGCTCAGGAATAATGTGTTTCTGGCATGGTTTTCTTAATTGCTCCGAGATACCTGAGGCCATGTCTCTGGGCACCTCAGATAGCATCCTTTGGAAATATATGGTTCAATTCAAACATGATTTTGTTCTGTTTCTGTCTCCTGGGCAAGTCTTCCTACAATGAATTCCTTTCCAGGAACTTTAGCAGCTGAAGCATGTGGGGCAGGGTATAGAATTTAAAGACCTGCTTAAGATTACCTTTTACATGCTACAGTGAGAAAAAGAAGTATGACAGATGGATAGGACTGGAGGGTGTTCATCTATGTACAAGCTCAACTTAGTGTTAGTCCAATGACAGATAACAACTTTGGGGCAGTCTTCCTATAGTGGGAGAATGGTAATGGCATCAGTTTATAGACCTGTGTGAGTTAGTAAATGAAATAATGTAAACAGAAACTGCACTTTCATTTCCCAGCCGCCCAGACCTGAATTATCACTCAGAAACTATATTAATTACAACACTGTTTGGGCCAATGGCTCAGGCATATTTCTAGCTAGCTCTTACATCTTAAATTAACCCATCTCTATTAGTCTGTGTATTGCCATGTGGCTGTAGCATTACCTCATTTTCTACATGTCTTGTTTCCTTGGCAGCCTGCTAGCTGGCGTCTGCTTGACTCCACCTACTCTTTCTCTCTATCTCTGTTTAGATCTCCCACCTGGCTTTACTCTGCTAAGCCATTGGCCAAAAGAGCCTTATTTATGAACCAATATAAGCAGCAAATATACAGAAGACCATCCCACATCAAAATAAAGCACTTTACTTCAAGTGTAGTTTCTGGCACATAGCGAACACTGAAAAGATTAGCTGTTACCACTGGAAATACAGCAGAATAAAATTTTTTGCTTTTTGCCCCTCTCCTTCCCTTTTTTTTCATCCATCCTTCCCCCTTCCCTCACCTCTCCTCCCCTTCTCTTCCAAGTTTGCTTCCTCCCCTTGCCCCCCTCCTCTCTTCATGATTCTCACATAGTAGATTTGAAAACAAACTTTGTGTTCATTTGATCATGCATTTTTCTTCGTACACCATTTGAGGTTGTCAAAGCACAACCATCTGCCTTGGATTAGTGTGTAACTGTACAGTTTCCATTATTGATTGTTATGAAAGCCAGGCATGTAAGCCATGTAAGATAACTCGTCCAAAGTACCATGTATTTCTAACTTTTCACCCTTCTAAGAGAGCACAGGAAGAAATGGATTTAGTGATTCCCAGTGTCCAACACAGAAAGCTGTAAACTGTCTCACTAGACAAAATTCCAAAGCAGTGTTAGTGAGTTTAACGTGTATATCACAGAACAAAGAGGAACAGTTTGGACATGAGAATGCATCTGCTTTTCCTGTTCTTCTATCACTTGACAGCATTAGCTAGGGTGCCCGGCATTTCTGTTCCTTTGGCTACTTGTGTGACCTGTCCCAGGTGACTTCATTTTGTTGGATTTAAGGGTGTCATAATGTCCAGCCCTGCCCAGCATATTTGGTGCTAAGTGGTTCTATATTTCATGTACATCAGACAGTAACTGTCTCTGGAAAGGAGCCCTCCTCTTTGCAGCACGATTCAGAGCTTTCTGTTTTCACTCCACATTTTGCAGCTGACAGTTTCCTACATACACTACCCCGCCCCCGAGTCCCCCAAACAGACGACTATTGACAGGCCATTGCATGCGCTCACGTTTCCGAGAGGATTGCCATTTGACCCTCTCGTGACATGACATGAATGCTGTCCTTGAGAAGCGTAGAGAAACAAACAAGAGAGTGGCTGTCTAGACAGCCAGCGTCCAGCAGGCCACTCAGAAGAAGGCTGCATCAGTAAGCCAAAGAGTCATTGATAATGAATGCTTGGTGGCCTGTCTGGACACCTCCAGACATTCTTTTGTGGTCATCCCAGGTTGAGACAATATCCAGGCATGTCTGCGAGGTCCTAAAGGCAGGGCTGAATTTCATATTGGGTTCTAGAATTTTCGTTGGCTAAACTTCTCAAGAGATAAAGGTTTATAAAACAGTTAGCTTTATATATGTGTGTGTGTGTGTGTGTGTGTGTATATATATATATATATATATATATATATATATATATATATATACACATATATATAATACCTACCCTCAATTTCCTTTTTGTAAATCAACATTTCAACTAATTTGTTGTCTTTCAGGGTGAAGAAACCAAAAGCCTGACTCTTGTTCTTCACCGGGATTCTGGCTCCCTGGGATTCAATATTATTGGCGGCCGGCCATGTGTGGTATGTTAATTGCTAAACTATCTTTTCCATTTCTCTGTGGAGGCTAGAAGAGGGTTGAGGTCTGGGGTGTGAGGACTGGACACTCGCTAGCTTCATTCTGCTGTCTCTCTTTGCCTTGTTCTGTGTCTGTCGTTTCCCACTCAGACCTGTTCATGCTAAGCAGTGTCCTGTGCCTGAGGTTTCACAAGCTTGTGTGACAGTAGTGGCTTAGTAGTACCTCTCTTTCAAACTGTTAACCTTTTGGGTTACCTCACTGATTGTGTAGCTGAAGGGCTGAAAGAAGCTGTATAGATGTGGTTAGAAATGGGTGATCAGTGACCGCCCTACTGAGCTGGACCCATGTGGAAATAACACCTTGAACTCTGTTCTGCCACCTTGGCATTACCCATGGACAAGGTTCCATCCCATCCAGTCTTCTTATCAGGGCAACTCTAACCACCCCATCCCTCGATGGCCTCTCTACTAGATAGAAGGGACCAAATTCCCCTCTGCCAGCTTAGCTTTGAAGAAAATGTCTGCAGATGGAGTTCTGGGGAATAGCAAGGAATGTTTTACAGGCTCTCATCATCCAAGGAGAATTAGCTGAGTGTCTGCTGTTGCTTTTTCCTCTCCTCACACTGACCATTTCCTGGCTTACTAGCTAAAAATAGCTCAAGAAAACAAGGTTTGCTCATTCAACAAATCCATAGTAAACACGGTTATTTGCTAGGAGTGGATAAGTCCAGTAGAGGCCAAAGAGATTGGAGCTCTGTAGTCACAGAGTATGATTACTGGACAGGGGTTGAGTCGGGCACAAAGCAAGTCCACTTGTCAACTATAGGAGTGGGAAAAGTGTGTTGAAAAAGGGAATCGAAGGGCAAAGCAAAGGTCGTCAGTAATAATGGGAGTCAGGAAAACCTAGAGAAGATGGTGTGCTGAATCCCCAAGCAGAAGAAGGTGCCAGCCCTATAGAGATGGGTAATATCTCCTGCCCCAGCTTTCCTGGAGCTCACACCTCCATAGAGAGGTTGATGAGGTAGGTGAGGACCACTAGAGATGCCCTGAAGGGGGAAGAATCCTAGATAAGGGCCACTGAATTGAGTTCTGAAAGATGGATAGAACTTTGCTCAATCAAAGGAACATTTAGGTTTAGAGGTAGGCTCTTGCTACAAATCCACTCTAGCCTAGACTGTGTGATCTTTTGTCTCGGCCTCCTGAGTGCTGGTTTTCTACATATGTATCACTGTGCCCTGAGTCATGATCTATGTTTTATCTCCGCACATATGAACCCTCCCACATGTGTGCGCGCACACACACATTTTTGAAGCTATTTAAAATCACTAAGATAGAAAACAGTGGGTTTGGCAGCACTCGCAAAACTAGAGTAGGGACAGGGGTAGGATTTGGGGCAACTAGACATAATCAAATGATTAGAGTTGAGGGATATGCAGAGAAGTGATCAAAAGGAGATGCAGTCAGTGCTGGGCCTGGAGTCTGGAATAATGTGGGCAGTGACTTACCACACTGTGTTTTCACTCAAGGGGAGTGACATGAGATTTATGGTGGAATTCCTGTAGCCTTTAGCCAAAACCACAGTTTCAAAAACAAAGTTTTGTTTTTAAAAACTGACAGTTTTGTCATAAACGATATGTAGTAGATAAAATGATGAGCGTCATCTGTCTGGGACAATATTTTAAACGTCGGGTGGGGGCCGCAGCCTTTCCCACTTTACGAAACCAGAGGAATGAGCTCATAGATTCCCATCATCTCTGAAAATCTTACCAAACTGGAGAGCCTGTGAGACTGGGGCTTTACTGTTTTCCCTCTTGTAGCTGGTGATGACCCCAGGCTGTGTGTCCTAGCTGGTGATAACCCCAGACTGTGTGTCCTAGCTGGTGATGACCCCAGGCTGTGTGTCCTAGCTGGTGATGACCCCAGGCTGTGTGTCCTAGCTGGTGATGACCCCAGGCTGTGTGTCCTGGTTGGTGATGGCCCTGGGTTGTGTGTCCTGGCTGGTGATGACCCCAGGCTGCGTGTCCTACCTGGTGATGACCCCAGGCTGTGTGTCCTAGCTGCTGATGACCCTAGGCTGTGTGTCCTGGCTGGTGATGACCCCAGGCTGTGTGTCCTGGCTGGTGATGGCCCTAGGCTGTGTGTCCTGGCTGGTGATGACCCCAGGCTGTGTGTCCTGGCTGGTGATGACCCCAGGCTGTGTGTCCTGGCTGGTGATGACCCCAGGCTGCATGTCCTACCTGGTGATAACCCCAGGTTGTGTGTCCTGGCTGGTGATGACCCCAGGCTGTGTGTCCTAGCTGGTGATGACCCCAGGCTGTGTGTCCTAGCTGGTGATGACTCCAGGCTGTGTGTCATCAGGTCGTTCTGATCTAGTTCCTTGAAGCCCCAGTTTGGGGAAGGGGGAGGGAAACAGGCAAGCCTCAGTATGTAAGCATTTGACCTCAGCTAACAACAAAGAAGACCTTGGGCAAGTGCCAACTTATAAAAGGACCTATTGGTAAGGGTGTGTAGGGGGAGGGGGCATTGCTCATCACTAGAGGCCTTGGCCAGCACACACAGCTCCCTAAAGGAAAAGACAGAACAAGAAAGGCCATAAGTGACTTAGCGTGGAGACAAGATGGGATTCCCTTTAATTGCATCTGTGATGATGGCCCCTCCTCTGCCCACCTCCCGCTGTCAGTTTTAAAGCAACCTCTGTAAACTAAGACCCACTTCACTTAATACAAGTTTCAGAAGCTGCTACAGGGAACAGAGCCCGAACTAGGAAGACCTTGCCTCTGCCCCAGGTGGAACCACATCAAAGCCCAGTGTTTACAAAATCCTGGTGAGGAGAGGTGCTATGGTTGGTGATTGCTGAGAAACCCATTATGCTGGGTCCAGGAGGCTGTTTGGCAGGCTCACCCCAGGAGGGGTGAAAGGTCATGCCTACTCCCTGGGAAGATGGTTTCTGCTTTTCAAAGAGGTGGGGGGGGGTTCCCACTTCTTTTCCTTTTAAAAAGTGGGACAACCAAGGCTGTCACACAGAGAAACCCTGTCTTGAAAAACCAAAAAAATAAATAAATAAATAAAGTTGATTTAAATACAACCCCAACCTGATTTTGATTTTGTAGCTTTCCTGAGAGTTCTCTGTTGATTTGGTCTTGAACTAATGATATGCATGGGGACCTGAGTAACTAACTGGCTTAGTGAGTAAAGTGCTCACTGTGCAAAGACTGGAGTTCAATCCCCAGCAGCCACATAAAGAGCCAGACGTTGTATTTATAATGATGGAAGTTGGGCAGAGACAGGGGGATTCCAGATACTAACTATCCCAGCTAGCTAGTTTAGCTCGAAAGGCAAGATCAGGTTCAGTGAAAAACTGTCTCAAAAAATAAAATAAAATAAAATAAAATAAAATAAAATAAAATAAAATAAAATGAGTTTTGGAGCTGCTGGTGAGATAGTCCAGTGAGTAGTGTTTGCACACTTGAGTTTGGTTCCTAGGGCCCACATGATGGAGAGACCTGACTACCTCAAGCTGTCCTCTGAACTACATATTCACATCCATATAAAATGTAAAAGCCATTTTCTAAAATGTGGAAAGCAATAGAGGAAGATACCTGATGCCTACCTGTGATCTTACACACACACACACACACACACACACACACACACACACACACACACACATACACACACGTCAGTGCACAGGAGTATTCTTATACACAAGTGCACACAAATATAAACCACATATAGCAAACATCAGAAACCAGAGGAAAGTTCCATTCCACATGGATGTGTTTACTGTCCTCTTGGATGTACGTCTCCTGATGAGCAGAAAAAGCTTATCAAAATCTAAATGTATTCTGCCCTTTACCTGGAGGGTCTGGCAGATCTCTGGAACACAGGAAAAAGCTGAGCTGAATTCCAGGCACAGTGGCACATGTCCTTAATCCCACCACTTGAAAGGCACTCCGGCAGATCTCTTGAGTTTGAGACCGGCCTGGTCTACATAGCAAGTTTCAGGCGAACCAGAACTGAGCCGCCAGGCATACACACGATCAGGTCTTGAAGCTGAAAGTGATGTGAATGGTGAGTGTGTTTCTCAAGGAATTCCTGTTTGCTGCTTGTTTGGGCTGTGAAATAGCCCAGCCCAGGGACTCTGACATCAGGACTGTCATTGCACGGTGCTGTCAGCCAAACCACAGCGCTTGTTTATCAATTCTTATGTCCCCTAAGACGTAGTAGCTGGTCAGGTATTTCCTGTCACTTAGGCCCTGGGCAAGTGTATTTTATATCTCGGTACTCCTGAGATGAAAGTAACTCTTGTTGTTTTTCTTTGCCTCAAGACAATAAAACAAATCCCATTAGTTCTCCTTGAACAAATACATTAGTTCACCTTGATAAATAGATCTGACTTGGAGTATGTTAGAGGAGGAGCCAGGCGGGCTAAGAGAGGAGACAGATACCCAAGGGGGAAATCTGGCTGTCAGGAATGGTTTTCCTTCATTTCATTCTTGTGATTCCTATGTGTATAAATTCATGTGTGTGTGTGTGTGTGTGTGTGTGTGTCCACGCACGCGCATGCATACGTGTGTGTGTGTGTGTGTGTGTTCAGAGTTTTTCAGTACCTTGAAACTCAGGTCCTCATGCTTATAAAGCAAGTGCTTTCCCAGCCCAGCTGACTTATAATCACAGCATTTTTCGTATTTTCTGTATCCTGGCCTCAGCCTTCACCACCATCTTACACTAATTCCAGTGTTGGGTCTCGCTTGTTCCTGTCAGTTTTTTTGCTTGAACTTTATTGCATCCCTTTATAATAATTATTTAGACACAGTTTAGTATTTTGCAGAGCAAACCAAACCCAAATCCCTTCCTGAATCTCCTCTCTGGCCAGGAAATGTAAAGTGGGTAAATAAAGATAGGTCCTTTTCTCATGAGATACATCGCATCTCCTCTGTGGGAAACCCTGCTTGCTTAGAAACCTTTAGCTGTCCAGTGAGGCTTTTCAGCTGCCTTAATTAGAATGCCATGCGGATGAGATGTTGGACCTCTGCATCCGTGTTTTGCAAGTTTTCTCATTGGGAAAGAGGATGGCCTTTGAGGATCTCCTCTATGAACTAATGCTGCTTTTTAGCTATGTGCATTTAGCCTTTCTGAATTCAGGCTTTCCTCTTGTGGGACAGACGGCAGTAGTTCTTACTGCTGGGGTTATTGTGAGGATTAAATGATGCAGGCACCTGCTGTCTCATGAGTCCTTGGTAAGTAGAAACCCTCATTGTACTGGCATTTGTGATGCTCGTGTAGGAAGCTGGATTGGGATGCAGGCATGAATGAGGCTGCTAAGAGAGAAAGGATACTTGTAGCTTCTTAGCTGATTAAGGGTTAGTGTGAGCTGAGTGCTGAGATGGTAAGCAGAGATGCCAGGTAAAGAGAACCTCATGCAACACCCATGGCAATGCCGACCCATCTTCTAAGGAAGCACTGATGGAACTCGGGTGGCACTTAGAGATATGTCTATGACATGCAGCAATGGAGCATGGATAAGCACTTATGCTCGTGCTAACTTGGCGTTTTTGCTTTGTTCTGGCATATATGGAGAGAGAGAGACAGAGACAGAGATGGAAAGTAAGAGCCAAAGAGAGACAGAGGGAGGGAGGAAAGGAGGGAAGGAGGGAGAGAGGGCAGGGAGAAGAGTCTGCGGAGTGCATTCTCTTAGCCTTAGATATAGTTCCTTAGAATGGTTCCCTTTCCTTCTCTCTATCTCTTTCCCTCCCCTCCCTTCCATTCTATATTTTGTTTTGCTTCCCTCTCTCCATCTCTCTTTCCTGTTTGAAAAAGAAAAGGTTATATTTTCATAGTTCTTTTGGGCCATGGTATTTTTATGTACTTCTATAGAGAGCATTATTAAAATAGCTCTTCTGGCATTGTGGGAAAGAATTTAGCATGACACTGGTTTGGAGTGCTCTGAAGTGTCCTCTGCTCCCTTTTCAAGTCATAAGATCAAGCATATTATCAGATGCTTTTGTTTGGAAACAGCACATGCATGTGCCATGTAATTTAAGAACCCATCTGTTAATCACTAGAACATTCTAAACACTTGGAAAAGACTTGTCCCAGTACCGTGTAGAAAGAAGTTCATGAGCAAGCTGGAGCCAGAACAAGCAGTTGGATCCTTTTCCAGTCAGGGAAAGGAGGGACTTTGAGAAATGAGCTGCCCTCTTCATCTTTATTCGTAAATATCTCATTTCATAATTAGATTATCACATAGTGACTCCTGGAGCAATTCTTTGTGTGGGTAGCAACTGGGGCCAGTGTCTAGTGAAATCTCAGGGCAGTCTCTAGAGGGTCAGCCAACTGTGTTTGCCTCTTGTATAAATTTGGCCCAATTATTCAAATTGCTAAGGACTCGTTGTTAGGTGTCTGTGAGCAAAGATGTTTCAAAACACTAAATCAGAGTGATTTATCTTATCTGATGGTAAGAGCTACAGACACTGTCCTTCCTTCCTGAACTCGAGTCCTGTTCAGACTGGGGAAGCAGGGCAGTGCTAGGAAGTGTGGCTTAGTTGCTTTCAAAGCAGGAAAGAAAAGAGGCATGGAGGAAGGGGAAGAGAGAAAAGAAGGAAAGAGAAAGGGTGGGAAGAAAAGAAATGAAGGGATTGAAGGATGGAGGGAAGAAAGGAAATATGGAAAGGGGAGGGAGGGAACAGAGAGAAAAGAGGAGGTAGTGGGATGGAAAGCGGGGTGGAAAGGTAAAGGGAAATAAATGGAAATGAAAAGAAAATATACACCTAAGGTCCAAGAGTGGGCTTGGTGTGATCCTGCTATGTGCGTGAAGAGTGGGCTCGGTGTGATCCTGCTATGTGCGTGAAGAGGGGACTCGGTGTGATCCTGCTATGTGCGTGAAGAGGGGGCTCGGTGTGATCCTGCTATGTGCGTGAAGAGGGGGCTCGGTGTGATCCTGCTATGTGCGTGAAGAGGGGACTCGGTGTGATCCTGCTATGTGCGTGAAGAGTGGGCTCGGTGTGATCCTGCTATGTGCCTGAAGAGGGGGCTCGGTGTGATCCTGCTATGTGCCTGAAGAGGGGGCTCGGTGTGATCCTGCTATGTGCCTGAAGAGGGGGCTCGGTGTGATCCTGCTATGTGCCTGAAGAGGGGGCTCGGTGTGATCCTGCTATGTGCGTGAAGAGGGGGCTCGGTGTGATCCTGCTATGTGCGTGAAGAGGGGGCTCGGTGTGATCCTGCTATGTGCGTGAAGAGGGGACTCGGTGTGATCCTGCTATGTGCGTGAAGAGTGGGCTCGGTGTGATCCTGCTATGTGCCTGAAGAGGGGGCTCGGTGTGATCCTGCTATGTGCCTGAAGAGGGGGCTCGGTGTGATCCTGCTATGTGCCTGAAGAGGGGGCTCGGTGTGATCCTGCTATGTGCGTGAAGAGGGGACTCGGTGTGATCCTGCTATGTGCGTGAAGAGTGGGCTCGGTGTGATCCTGCTATGTGCGTGAAGAGTGGGCTCGGTGTGATCCTGCTATGTGCCTGAAGAGGGGGCTCGGTGTGATCCTGCTATGTCCATGAAGAGTGGGCTTGGTGTGATCCTGCTATGTGTAGGAGGAGGAGCAGACTCGTGTTGAGGAAGGTGATGTGTATTATTGGACAGAATACACACGCTGAAATAGAAGCCTCGTGGAGGAAGGAGGACGGCTGCTCGAAGATAGCGCACTCCTCCCATCATCTGACTTTGGCTCCAGTTTGGAATATTTTTATAATACATATGAGCCAGTTTCAGTTAAAACAGAAATGAAGGGAAACAAACAGCTTTTACCTTTAACACCACTTCTGACAAGTTGGGGTCGCAGAGGGCAAAGTTGTTTTTGATTTTATTTTATTTTTTCATGCCAGCTTTCATGCCTAGCATTCATGCCTGTGTTTTCTTAACCCTAAGGACAATCAAGATGGACCCTCCAGTGAAGGAATCTTTGTATCCAAAATAGTTGACAGTGGGCCGGCAGCCAAGGAAGGAGGCCTGCAAATTCATGACAGGATTATTGAGGTATGTGAACACTGGCTGGTGTCTGGATAGACTGCCTGCCATCCACCTTTGCCTGGCTTGCAGAGGGATGTTTAGGGGCTGGGGTTAGGGGTGCCTCATGTGGAGATGGGTGGGGAGCAGGATACTTTGCTGGTGGTGTGTAACCTGATCGGGTGTTGATTGCCTTGGTGTGAAGTTTCATTCGGCAAGGAGAGGCTGGATTTGGAGGGGGCATGTTCACAATTTGGCTCTTTGCACAGGGACCTACATCTGCTTCCATGGGGACCTACATCTGTTTGCTATGCCTCTATTCCTGCCTTGTACAAAACAACCTTCAGAGGGTTTACATGCTAGTTAGAAACAGATGATCGGCACCCTGTTGGACAGATTGGGACTCTGTACATACTGGGTGTGAGTGTGTCAGCCTCAAAGTCATTGTCTGTTGCTCGGTGCTCACACCACAGTGCAGCCTCAACACAGGCATTGTTTGTGTTCCTTCACACTCCCCTCTCGGCTGTTTGCCTGAGGTCTGATTTGGTGGCCCAGAGACAAACAGGTCAAAGTGGATGTTGGGGTCCTCTCACTTCACACCCATCTATCTCTTCATTTTCAGTTACTGCGTAGCAGCTTGAAGGCTGTCATTGGGAGATCTCTCAGTGGCACCATGCAGCGCTTTGGAGTTAGGGTAACACATGGCAGAATTCTAGCGTGCAGACAGGAAGCCGGTTGCTTCTCACCTCATTGTGTGGGCTCTTGTTGCCAAGTTTGAGAGACCCGACTTCATCTGGGTGCTGTTTTGGATCATTCAGATTTCTCATTTAATGAATATTTCTGGGAACTTAATTATTCAAACTCCTGCTAAAGAAAAAGCAAATACGAGATTCCAAGGTGATTTGCTAGATGCCCCAGGAAGGTCATCTGTGGCTATATCCACTTCCATAATCACCAAACAGGAAGCCAGAAAGCCAGCACAACTACCTGAGGAGTTTGCTGTCCCAGACACCTTTGCACAACATCTGCATTTCCTGGGAATTTTTACGTTAAACCATAAGTGAAGTTTTGCATCACCCATGTTCATGTGACCACAGGCTTCTTTTCCTGGGGGCACAAAGTGCAAAGAAGACGGAGAACGGTATTGTCAATGTTCTAATTTTACATGAACCAATTGAGCAGTGGTTTCTTTCTGGGTAATTTTATGTCCTCTGGGGAATAAAATTAATAAAAAACGTGGTTGAGTCTTCCCAGGGAAGCCAAATACCTGAGTTAAGGCTGAGACTAAGAGCCAGGTGGTCATTTATGTATTTGAAGCCTACTTGGTTTTGTTTAAGGATACTATTAAGATGGTTACACTGCATTTGACCTGCAAAAGAGTTCTGAACTTGGGGTTAAATCTTGTGCTTTGGACTTTCCAGCCTAGCGTGGTGCATTCTCTAAGAGCAGCTTGCTTGGACAGCAGAGCCCAAATGCATTACCATAGCTTTTGAAAGCGAATCCATTTTCTGAGTCTATTGTTCAAAAAGATAAGTACAGCCTGTCTTGCCAAGGCATCAGTGGGACAGCCAGTTTCTCCAAGTCACGGAATCTCATTGCTCTTAAGCTTTGCAAACGCGAAATCTCCAGCTGGGCAGGATTTTCTCTTGGCAGAGGATGATCTGTGTTTGAAATGTTCAGTACGGGTTTCTGGTAAGTCCCACTCCCACTTTGGACAGTATGTAAAATATTAATCAGGCCCCAGTGTTGAGACATAAAGGAGGGAGATCCCGATAGAGAGCCGCCACATACATAATCACGGCTGACACTGTGTTGCCCTTTTCCGTCGAGTTCTAATCTCGCCTGACATGATACAGTGATTCTCGGGACTGCAGATATGTTCTCCAGTTCACCTCATTGTCTGTGTTAGGGTTTATTACCAGGGCATGAGCCTGATGGTGCTGTGGGGTGTGTGTGTGTTCATGGGAAGAGTTAGGCTTTCTGTTTTCCCACACTAAATCTCGTGTTTTCAAGGCAGTGAGCAAGCTAGTAGCAGAACCTCATGGGGGAACTTTAGTTCTTACAAGAGGCTGCTGATTTTAAATCCAGAGAGAGATGCAGCCTCATCCATTCTGCAGGGCGAGTCTGCATTATTCTCTGCCTGGAGCCTGCTTCTGAAACCAGAACAGAACAGTGTCCTCATCCACATACAGCCGGATCTGCCCTCTTCCCCCAGCACCACCTTCCATAACAATCGAGGTGAACTCAATGCTGTCATGAAGTGAAAGCCACAAAACTATGTGTGCACACATCCATTTAGACGTGTAAAATGATAGACGAGACTGTAAGAGTGAATGGAAGATTATCTAACAATGAGTCGCTATGTGAGCACCCGGGCACAGTGGCTTCAGAAGATGCGGTGATGCTGGCAGAAGCCGCACCTCTGTGTAGGTGCAATGTGCCATGCCAGCTGCATGGTGCCAGGGCATTGGTTACCATAAGTGCCATCCTTGATGCAAACTTTTTTTTTCATGGTGTTGAATGGGTTACAGTCAAGCTGGTCAGGGACAGAGCTGCCAGCACCTGTCTCTTCTCAGACTGATGAGTGACAGTCCCCAGTGGGACCCTTGCCCTTGCACTGCCAAGGCCTAGTAAGGAAGCTGGAGCTGGAGATGTGAAGCTCCTTGCATTAAATGCCCTTCCAGCACCGGCGGCAGGAGCACTTGCTCTCTGCCTGCCTGCACTGTGTGTCCCCTATGGCCTGGGTATATGTAGACATTGCTGTTCTCTCTCACATCTGCTCAGAGACACAAGCTCCTGCCTTCGTCAGTGTTGGCTTCTGATTGTTTTGTACCCTTTCTACTCCTCCACCTTTGACCCTCCTGGTACTTTTTCTACTTTTGACTCTTCCTTGACTTGCATATGAGCTTGTTCTTACTAGGAGATTATAATACATTTCTCTAGATAGTCCTCTCATGAAACCCTGACTTCCCTGGTGGTTTTGGTTTTCTGCCTCTTAGCTTGTTTTTGGAGTTGTCTGGGAAATATGGTGTAAGACTCCTCTACCTTACATTTCCCAAGGTTCTCAAAGAAACAGTATGCTTTTTATTTCCAGCAATTTGAAATATTCATATTCATATACCCAGATAAAGTGTGGGTTAACTGATGGAGGTGGGATCTTCACAAGCAGAACACTTTCCTCTGTGATCTAGCGTTTAGACTTAATCAGATGCCACCCAGCTCTAACGTGGTTATGTAAGAAAGAGCAAAAGTTGAAAAATCTACTCTCAAAAAACCCTCAGGGTGTCCAGGCAGAGTACAAACCATCTTTCTGTAGTTTAGCCAACACTGGGCCACCTCCCTGTTACCCCAGTTGCTACTACCGCATGAGTATGTTTGGGAAACTTTCTGAACACCTCCTTTGGCTAAATTGTCCATTGAGAGAAAAGCATAAGAAAGCCGTCAAATGGGGAGCCTGGCAAGCTATCTTTGAAGCTGTGCTTATGCAGTTTCTCTCTGTTCTCTCTCTCTCTCTCTCTGTTCTCTCTCTCTCTCTGTTCTCTCTCTGTTCTCTCTCTCTCTGTGTTCTCTCTCTCTCTCTCTCATATGCATGTGTGTGTCTATCTCATAAATACATATGTGTTTTATATTTTTATATGTATTATATTTAAAAATAGAGATGATAGAGGGATGGAGAGAGAGAGGGAGAGAAATAGAGAGATAGATGTAGTTACATCTTGAAACTTTATGAATTGGAAGACTGAGCTCAGTCTACTATTGGTTAGTTGGATAGGGCTTGTAACCGGTGCTGATAAAAGCCTGTAGCAATTGTGTGGTTGAAATCGCTCTCTGTTCAAGCCATCAAATGTGGGTCTGTGGGTGTAGAGAAAGTACCATCAGCCTGTTCGTTTCCAGAATTCATAAACGCATGTTCATCTCAAAAGTCTTCTGACTTGGAGACCTTCGGGTAGTCAGGAAATCTGGGGCCCCAGAGAGTGTGGTGCAAACCGCTCCTCCTCTGTGTGTAGTAGTCTTTGCTAATCAGGATGGGTTGAAAGCCAAGCAGGGCCTTCCCTCTGCAGCCAAACTGCTTAGTTTGCAGAGCCAATGTCACCACTGTGTGTCCTTACAGCAAAGATGATGTTCTGAGACCAATGCAAGTGGCAGAAGGGAGCATAGATCAGCATGACGGTATGTTTGCTTCCTTTTTACTTCCATTTAAGGACTGGAGGATTTGTTTTCCCTATTTTAATGTACTTTCAGGCTCTCAGACTCATGTGTTTGTGCATTCTTCACCTAGAATGCGGCATCTCCATTGACTTCCCCCTTTGCTGGCCACATTTGTTCGTCCTTTCTTATGCAGGTATGAGGTGCCCCTTTCATGCAGTAAACAGCGTCAATCTCATAAACAGATCAGCGTTTTTATATTTATCTGTGTGTCTTTGAGTGTGTTCATGCATGCATGCACATGTGTGCCACAGTACATGCGTGGATGTCAGAGGAAAGCATTCAGAAGGTAGTTTGATCCTTCCACCATGAAGGGTTTCTCAGGGCTTGAACTCAGGTTACAAGACTTGGTAGTAAGCACTTTTCCCTGCTGAGCCATCTTGCAAGCCCTCCACCCCTGCACACACCACATATTTTTTAATTAAAATAAATTCTTACATACATGCAAAATGGTAATCTAAACCAGGAAATAAACAAGGGCACAGCACTGTCACTGCCACAATTGATTCATATTTTGTCACTACTTCCTGTGATGGTCTTCACAGGGAAAGACAATCCCCTGTGATATTAGTTACTTTTACTATTGCTTCAACAAGATACAGTACAAAAGAAACTTAAGGAAAGGGTTGCTTTAGCTTAGTGTGTAGGGGCACAGTCACCGTAGTGAAGAAGGCATGGTAGCAGGAGGTTGAAGCCACTAGTCACATGGCATTCACAGTCAGAAAACAGGGACCTGGATGCAGCTGTGAACTCACTTTCTCCTTTTACTTCAGGACAGGGCCCTAGTCAATAGAATAGAATACCATGGTGCCAGGACCCCAGTCAGTAGAATGGTGCCTCCCACATGTAGGATGGGGATTCCTCTCTCAGGTAATCTCTGGGAATGTTGAGTTGACAGAATTTGCCATCAACTGGCCATGGATTTCTTTCAGTTTTCAAATTTCTTGAGTTTCCTTGACCTTAGAATAATAATTCTTTAATTTTGTCTTCCATACCAAAATATTCTCTTGCATAATTATCTTTCTTATTTCTCATTTGGGTGAGAATACTTAGAGTCTACACTCACAGGTCAAATTGCACTTTGTTTTTTAATTTAAAAATTTTTGATTTGTTTTTATATTAATAAAAGATAATTTTTTTTATATAATATATTCCAATTATGGGTCCTTCTCCTTCAACTCCTCTCAGGCCCTCCCTACCCAAACAGGCATTTAAGAAAGAAAGGAAGGAAAGAAGAAAGGAAGGAAGGAAAAGTAATAAAATAAAAACAAACAAATTTGAATAAGACAAAACAAAAATATTAACAGAAAAACAAAGAGCCAAAGAAAAAGACACACAGAGAGATAGGCACCACAGACATCTCCTGAATGCACAAAATTAGAAACCATAATATATAACCAAATAGACTTGTAGTAAAGAAAAGAATAAAAAGAAAAAAACTCTTAAAAATACGATTGAGTTCGTTTTGTGTTGTCTGTCTACTGCTGGCCATGGGACCTCATCTTGAGTGGTTTTTATTCTCAGACTCCATTAGAGAAAACTAATTTTTCATTTGTGAGTGCTAATCATTTAGAGATAGGTTCTGGGTTAAGGATTTTGGTTTGTGTCCACTTCTCTGAGTGCTGGGACCCCACCAGGCCCAAATCCTGAACATGCTGCCCCCCCCCTGGGGGGGGTGTCTCTGTAAGTTCAGACGGGTTTTGTTCCTGCTATCTTTATTTTTTTTAAATATTTATTTATTTATTATGTATACAATATTCTGTCTATATGTATGCCTGAAGGCCAGAAGAGGCCACCACACCTCACTACAGACGGTTGTGAGCCACCATGTGGTTGCTGGGAATCAAACTCAAGACCTTTGGAAGAGCAGGCAATGCTCTTAACCACTGAGGCATCTCTCCAGCCCTCCTGCTATCTTTAGAAGGCCTTGTTCCTTGGTGTTCTCCATGGCTCAGACCAAAATATTTTTGAAACATACATACCAAATATTTCATGGGATGTCATCACTTTGTGTTTCTCTAACAATTTCTTATGAGCACTTGTAGGCCATGCATTTGGGGCAAGTATCCCACAGAAGGAAACCTGTGTCTTTCTTGGCCCATATGTAAGGGTTAGCATTTCCTTTGTCTTTGTATTGGTCATGTTAATCTAGTCTTCGGTCACATGTTTCTTTGTAATTAATAATTATCTCTGCAGTATTCTGTAATTGTCTCTGAATTAATCAGCATCTTGAAGAAAGACCCTTGAAGGCTGTGTAGATATTCTGCCCATTTCCCAGACGTCACGCACTGGTTTTTGTATTCGTTGGTGGGTTTTGGTCGAATCTGTTGTTACTGATGGTTGACACGTAGTGGCTGTCTACCAGCCCCATGCTCAATCTCTGTACTAGTTGGCCTTCCACTGGAGGAAGGGGCATTCTTTTCTCTATTTAATTCCCCCATTTGTCTGCTGTTTCAATGGGGTCTCGTGGTCACATGGCTGGTTCTGGCCAGATGTAGCTTTTATAAACTTTAAGATTCTGTCTCTTTGACATGTACCTAGCATGTGTGAACATTTTTTTCACCTTAGACTTCCCTTGCTCTGTTTTTGCAATCTGACATTCTCTGAAATTTCGCAATCTGAAATTTCTAAACAGAATATAGGTGCTCCTTATGCTAGACTGTCACTATGATTTCCTATTTATTTATTATTTTTTATTTTGTGGTGATGGGCGTTGAACCAAGGGTCTCATGACTCTTTAGTAAATGCTCTACATGTAGGCTTTTCTAAAAATTAATTGGTTTGACAGTCTGGCACATATATGCAGTGCAGGCAGAGGACTTTCACATCTACCCCTTCCGTCTCCCTCTCGCTCCTGTCACACACACCTCAATGCGTTTCCCACATTCATGTCTTTTGTTTTGTTTTGGGACCCACTGAGTTCGACTAGGATGGCTGTGGGACCGTGGTTTGGGAATAATCTGTTGGTTCCTGGTAGGCTTATCAATCTACCATGAAGTTTTTTCCAGAGCACTCTTTTTTTTTTTATGCTTAAGTTGCTGAGGCTGGTTTTGAACTTGCTCTTCTCCTTCCTTGGCATTCCTGGTAGCTAGGATTGCAAGCATATGCTACCAGGTCCGGCTGGTGGGAGTTTTCATTGCTTCCAGTCATCCTTAGTTGACAGAGTTTTTATTAAAAGTCGCTGTGTATGTGCAAACACGCAGACACGCCAGCTATGCACTCCCCTCGGCTTCTGCAGTCATCCATATGCATGTCTTGAAAACCACGCTGACGTCAATAAGTCTAATCTTAGCCCAAGCCCATGTGGTTGATTTTATTCTTCCTCTGTATAGATTTTCAGGCTGGGGTGAGAACTTTTGGAAATGGTGAGCAGTGCCCTTTTCCCTTTGAATTAAATCTCTCATCTTTGTTTAGATATTCCCCGTGATGAAAACTTGCTGATGAAAAATATTTAAGATGTTTCCATTTAGGGTTTGGTTTGATTTTAGAGGGAAAAAAAATATTCCATGACCTAAATGACACTTTCGATTATATTATTTTATTTGTTAGAAAAGTGAGAAAAAAATTAATTTTTTAAATTGATTTTTGTTGAGCTCTGTATTTTTCTCTGCTCCCCTCTCTGCCTCTCCCCTCGCCTTCAACCCTCTGCCAAGGTCCCCATGCTCCCAATTTACTCAGGAGATCTTTTTTTTTCCTACCCATGTAGATTAGATCTATGTATGTCTCTCTTAGTGTCCTCATTGTTGTCTAGGTTCTCTGGGATTGTGATTTGTGGGCTGGGTTTTTTATTTTTTTTTTGCTTTATGTTTAAAAATCACTTATGAGTGAGTACAGATGATAATTTCATGCGAGAACATATAACAAGCAAGCATCGTGGCTAAACAGATACAAACAGATGATCTGTTTTGTAGGTAATGTCAGAAATAAAGCCATGGAGCTCTACTGCTCTGGCCAGAGTCCCCACTGACCATGTTCAACAAGGGAGTCTAGAAATGTCAGTGAGTTAGTCAGAGCTGATGTAGGAGAGGTAGCTCGGTCTGTAAAGCACTTGAAGTGCTGTGCTAACATGGGGACCCTTGCCCATTCCCTAGAAACCACAACAACATTGGACGCCATGGTGGCCACATACAATTACAGTATTAAGGAGCTTGAGGCAGAAGGATTCTTGGAGTTCACTGGGCAGGTAGTCTAGTCTAACATGCAAGTAGTGGGCAAATGTGAAGACCGTGCTTCAAAACACAAGCTAGTCGGTTCAGGAGGCTCACAAGTAGACTATGAGTTCAAGGACAACTTGGGCTACAGAGCAATATCCCATGTGCAAGCAAACTTACTTGTACAAAGTAAAAAACTTTATCCCTTTGTTATCCATTTATTCCATGTTAATGAAAGGTATGCAGTATAACTTTACTTGTGTTCAGAAGATTCTCTGCCAGCTGCAGAGCAGGTGAGGCCCAAGGACCAGCTGTTAACCTTCCAGCTGTTTCCAGAGGTCAGCCTTGGAACTTCATCTTATACACTGGCTTCTGTTGGTGGACAGTGACATCTGTGGATAGGATTATGAGTAGAAGAATCCTGAATCTATGCATGACTGAGCATGTATGGTGTGGTGACCATTCAGCAATGTCTGTCATGGGTGTGAAGAAGGAGGTGGGTAAGGCTTTGGCAGTGTATTTTCTGATTCTGTTGTAGACTAGCTTACATGATGTTTTGGGGATGTCTATGCAGCCATTTGAAAGTGATAACTCTCCCTTCCTTGTCATATGTTTGTACTTAGTAATAATAATAATACCATTGTTTGGTTTTCAGGTGTAAAATAAGGAGGCACCTATAAATACAGCAGTTTTACAATTTTTAATGCTGAGCCTTGGCTTCTTTCATATTGAGAATGGTACACAAATACTACCTGCCATGCTGTCTAAACAGGTAAGGGAGGTGGTGCAGGTCAAAAGGTCCTTGCTAGCCTAAGCAAATGTGAATTGTTATTCCAGATTTTGGTATAGGTTACACGAATTTATAGCAAAGTCAAATATAGGAGTTACTGAAACAAGCCTTGTTCTGTTATCTTCTATGTGCCTCAGCAGGAGCGTGGCGCTGCTCTTGTACTGTGGTGGAGAAAACCCTGGACTGTTTCAGAGAGATGCCTTGTCTAGAGTCAACATGTGACAACAGTTAAAACTAGACATCCCACCTTTATTCTTCAGTGTCCCTTTAGCTCAACAACATTGCTTGGTACTCATTCTGAGGACGCACTGAACTCTTCATTCCCGTCTCTATTCTTTAATATTTATTACCGTTGTTATTATTTTCTCGTTATTTTGCTTCTAGATGAATGTCTTTATAGCATAGAACATTTCATGCCAGCCACGTTAGCAAGCATAAAAGGTGAAAATTATACATGTGGTATGAAGCAGTTACTTATTTTTAAGACATTTATGAAACTTAGCCTCTGCAAAGGAGAAGCAGTCTGAGTTAACACCTTTCCATCAGTACAAGTATTTTGTGGGGGAATTGTCAGAAGATTAAAATGCTTAAAACCGTACTTTGTGATGCCAAATTCTCTGAAGTATTCCTGTTCATATAATACAGGAAGTAGTAAAAGTAAAGAATTAGAGCATTGGAAGTTTATTTTTAACTTTATCACAGATAGATGCAGCTTGCTTTCATTTGCTCCTGTTCATGTATTTCCTTGTATATTTTTTAACTACTCAGATTGGAGCTGGGGGGATTGGTTCAAAAACAGAGCATTTAGTTACTGTGGTGGTTCATCTGCACTGTCAGCATGGTTGGCTTTGGAGTTACCTAGGAGACACACTTTTCAGTGTGTCTATGTGAGTTTGCAGAGAGGCTGAACTGAGGAGGGAATGTCCACCCTGATTATAGGCAACACTAGCCCACAGGGTTGAGGACAGACAAAATAACAGGAGGAAGGGGAGAGTGCACTACCCATCCTTACCTCCTTTCTGGTCCTCTGAGATGTGAAGAGCTCCAGCCACATGCTCCCGCTGCCAGGAATTCCGCTGTGCCTTCTCCACTGTGATGGACACAACCCTCTCGAACTGTGGGTCCAGACAAGTTCGTCTTCCCAGAAGCTGTTTTTATATGAGTTTGGTCACTTTGAAAAGTAATGGAGCTAGCATGCACAGGACCTTCCAAAATAAAAGCAGCCTTTTTGCTTATCACAGCTCATAACACACGCATTGCATGCGGAGATGGATGTCCATCTCAAGCTGAAGCTCTGAAGTCTGGCTGCCTTGCTGGCAGCTTTTCTCTCCAATCCTGTGCCCGTTAGTTTGCTTCCCATAGACAACGTGTGCTTCCCGGGGAGTTCTGACTCAGTATCTCTTATTCATATCTTAATAAAATTTAATTAGATCCCAAAGCATATTTAAAACTAAGAATAAATCAGAAGTGATTAGTGTTCAATTAAATTTCTCTAGTGAATATTAGGTCCAAGAATTAAATCTTAGATAATTTCCTAAGGAAAAAAAAAGAAAAGAAAACCAAAAAATGACAAAAAAAAAACCCCAAACAAACAGTACAACAAACCCTTGATGACAAATGCAGATAAAATACCTTTTATATTTACTCACCTTTCCACATGATAGCTACATATTTATCTTCAGGTATGGAGGCTTTTAGAATGTAACACACGTGTGCTCATTAAAAAGTTAAGCTTTTAAAAGTATTGCCGCCTTTTGGATTTGTTTGTGTATTTGTGTGTGCATGTGTAAATCAAGTACCTGTGTGAAGATAGAGAAGAACTTGCAGTGGTCATTTCTCTCTGTCTGCCACGTAGGTCCTAGGAATGGAAATCAGGCCGTCAGGCTTGGGAGGATATGTCTTTAAGTTGTGTTTGTGTTTGTTTGTGTTTTGTGTATGTGTGTGTTTGTTTGTGTTTTGTGTGTGTGTGGTGCTGATGGGAGAAAAGAGCCCCAGACATTGGTGTCAGGTCTGTAGGGCATGTTTCGATGGTCAGACTTAAGATTTAGAGCAAGTGCCACAGGGAGCCCCTTCAAAGCACGAAACAGACACGGTCTTGAAAGCCAAGCAGGGTGCTGCTAGAGCAGGATCGTGTGATGTGGGCAGTGAGAAGGTAAAGTTGACAGTCAGAGCTGCCCACCGGAACTGCGATTAGGAAGAATCAGAGCACAATAGCCACTGCCAACACTGGAGTTATGCCACTTTCCCTGGGCACACCGAGCACCCGCCCCAGGGCAGGAGCTAACAGCACAGTTCTTCTAATGAAGATTAATGATTCCCATGAGCGGTGCAGGGATGGGCAGCTGGTAGAGTCAGTCCACCATGCTGAGTGCCACTCTGCTCAATGAAGACCTCAGGCTGTGGTCCTTCCTTTGTCTGTTTTGATAGTGACTGAACTTCGTGAAGGCCAGTCCACCCTTTTCTCCTGATGGCCATATGTCATGCTGCTTTTCTGGTTTTTTCAATTCTCTTAATTTCTGTCTTTCATCATTTCTTTTTGAGATGTAAGAGCTTGAGGGGCTTAGATTTCATAGCCACCCTCTTTCCCTTTAAAAGTAATATCCTTTAAAAAAATGCTAAGTATATCTTATGATTTACTATTGGAGGAACTTGAGTGAGACAAGAATTTATGTCCATGTCACAACTCAAAAGACAGGAATTTTGTTCTTATCCTAGAACAGTTTTTCTTGGAAGTGTATGTCTCCAAACATGTTGATTTCTGAATTCATTAGTCCAACATATCTAACCTTCATCCTCTCAGAATATTACAAAAATATAGAGAGATGGATTATTTATTGCCTTCTCTGGTTGGAACTTGTGAACTATCTATGATTTATTTATGAGCTGTTGGGATAACAGCAGAAAAGAATTTGTTTCTTTGTGGGGTTAGCATTGAGTTCCGTGTGATAGGATGTACGCCTAGATGCATAAGGTTGGGGTTAGCACTGAGTTCCTTGTGATAGGTTGTAGGCCTAGATGTTTAAGTTCTAGGTGTGGGATTAGCATTGAGTTTCGTATGGTGGGAGGCAGGCTTGGATGTCCAAGGTCTTAGCTGTGGGATGTTTACTTGTGAGAGGAGTTTACATGCCCAGAGGAAGACAGGTGACCACAGAGCCCCTGGAAGGTGGTTTAGTGAATAGTGATAAGGAACCACAGACTCTGAAATAGACGAGCTTTTGAAGTAGAATTCTATTATTGACTGTCTTTTGGCCCGTGCTAGCTCCCGTGGCCATCTCTGAACTTTGCCTTCTTGTACAAAATATGAACAACTTTACTTGCTCCCATGGCTGCTTTAAGAAAGAAAAGGCTGCATGTGTCTAAAGACTGTAATTTGGGCCCCAGAATAAATGCTAGCCAGGTTTTTTCCTGTAGGTCTTTGAGGCCAGCTGGAGGGGCCTTCCAGCAAGCCGGTGCTTTGATGGTGGCTTTGTGGCACCGTTTCATAAACCTGAAATTACAGTCGTGAATCGACTGTTTTAATTTGTTTTACATTTCTTGTTTGAAATCAGTGACCCTCTGAATCTGGATTGAATAAGAGCTGTCACTTCCTCAGGCCATATAAATGACGATAATTGATCAATCAGAAGTAATTCTTAATTTACTTTTTAGTGTGAACAACACGGTAATTCATCACATATGTGCCGACTTAAGCGTTCTAAAAATAAAGAAAAACAGTTGCGTGTTCAATATCAGCTATTTTTAAAGTGCCAGAGCAGATCAGGCCCTCCCTTCATACATGACTCATGAGGAATATTAGTTTTGTGTTTGTTTTTTGAATTCTGAGAAGTAGAGCTGGGGACGTGGTCAGCTCTTAGAGCACTTGTGAGTCTGAGGACTAGAGTTCAGGTCCCCGGAACCTGTGTTAAGTGTCAGGCGCGATTGATGACACGCCTGTCATTCCAGCACTGGGAAAGTAGAGGGGATTCCTGGCACAAGCAGGCTAACCCGACTAGCCTGTCAAATTGGCAAATTCTGGGTTCACCCGCGAGACCCAGCCTCTGCGAATAAGTGGGAGAGTGACTGAGAAAGGTTCCTGATGTCAGCCACCGGCCTCCACTCACTTACACACACCTGCATGTGCGCACGCACATATGAGAACACGCATACCCTCTTGACAACAATGCAGTTTGCCAGTGCAAAAATACAGGAAAAATGAAAACAGCAGTACTTGCTGACATGAAGACTTGTTTTGACAAAATGGCTTTTGGGTTGATTGTTTCAAAATGGGTACAGTGGCCTATGGAGAGACTCTGGCAGGGCATGGGCATTGCACATGGAACACATCTTTGCCCTGTTTGAAACTCTAGCAGAAATGAAATGGGAGACAACAGGATTAAGTCAGATTTTGTGGCAGCATGCTTATGAAGTTCCTGATTCTTCCTGTCATTCTCTGAAATACCTGGGCTGCTCAGTGCACACGTAAGAAAGTTTAATGAGGTAACACTGACGTGCGATGGGGTGAAAAGTGCTGGCATTCCTAAAGTGAAGAAGGCAAAGAGTTGAGTGAAAGAAAACCCTTCCTATTTGTATGGAAATCTTGAGGCCTCTGAGTGCTCTCAATATCCTTGCTATTAAAAAAAACTGAGAAGCGTGTAAAAAGCTCTCTTTCGCCCTTTCTTTTCAAAGCTGTAACGATGCTACTGAAGCCGTCGAGACTGGGGGCATCTCTATTCCACTGCCCTTGTCAGTACCCTGGTATCAGTAGTTAACTGCCCATTTCTCTACGAAGCTACAGCAGAGAAACAAGATCCAGAGAGGAGAGATGCAAAGGCAGAATCTGCTAGAACCACAGAGGAATCTCCCCCTGAGCTTCGTATTTCCATTTTGCTCACATGCCAAACCTTGCCTCTGCAGTTCTTTGCCAATCTTAAAATATGCTGTGTTTGGGCAAGTGAGATTTTTCTTGATTGCTTGGCATTAGAAAGTTTATAAGAAGTAGATGTGTCAGGCTGGGACTGTAGTACAGTGGTAGAGTTCTTGCCTTCCATGCATAAGGTCCTAGGTTCAATCCCTAGTACTGGAGTTTGGGCTGGGTGACTTTCTGTGTCTATGCAAGTGAACCTGGGGTGGAATCTCCATCCTTGTGTATGAGTGCCTTGTTGTGTACATGTGCCTTGTTGTGTATGTGTGCCTTGTTGTGTACGTGTGCCTTGTTGTGTACGTGTACTTTGTTGTGTACGTGTGGCTTGTTGTGTACGTGTGCCTTGTGTACGTGTACTTTGTTGTGTACGTGTGGCTTGTTGTGTATGTGTGCCTTGTTGTGTACGTGTGCCTTGTTTTGGCTTTCACACGAGCAGCTCATGAGGCCCATTCTGTATGGTCACCTACTAGAGACCTGTGAGGAACTAGATGATGTTGAGATGCTGAACATAGTATACGCTTAATAAGTTTTGTTCAAACTATGTCAGAGATGGAAGGAGATTCTTTGGGTCAGGCAGTATGGTGTAAAATAGCGGCAAAGAAATCTTTGTCTAGACAAGAAGACTTCATTGCCTGTGAACTAGTCATGGGGAAGTTGAGTTTAATTTGCCTGACATGTTAATAACTAGGAAGTGAAATACAAAGCACCTCAGATTTATAAGATTTAATAGCATATATTAGGGATTACACTAAGTCAGAGAGAAGAGAGTAAAGAAGGAAGTTGCTGTTTTTATTGAAATAGCTCTTCCTGTTCTTCCTTTGTTTGTTTGAAAGTTAAATCCATATTAAGTGTTTGCTGGTGGGTTTTTTTTTCCAGAGTTAAAATATTAAAGGCATTTAGAAACACAAATGTGGTGTTGTTTATAATTTTCTCTGGTTATAGGTGATCCTTTAGAATTTAACTAAGATTCAAGGAGAGAGAAATCTGGCCAGGCATATGGCTCTTTCAGAAGGCAGAGGGAAAAAGAGCGCCAGCCTGCACTATAGAGTTCAATTCTGGATGGTGTGGGGGTGGGGAGAAGAGGAAGGAGAAGGGAGAAAAGGGAGGAAAGAAGAGGGGGAGCCTTTGCCAGTGACAAGCATTCATTTCATTTTGACTCAGCTGTTCTCAGTCTGTGAGCATGATATGTGTGAGAAGTGTATGCTAGAGGGGTATAAAAGTAATACTACGTTGTTACCAGAGAACGCTGGCCATTACACCAGGGAGACTGTGCAAAGGAAAGCCTGGTTCTTTCATCTCTTCCCCAATAGATTAGGGTGACAGTGGGAACCACCCACCATAACCCAGGCAAGATGACTAAGTGAGGTGTGGTTAGTTATCTTTACCAGGCCTTTCCACGAACAAGTCAATCAGAACAAGTCATTCCTCCATTCCAGGGAGCCATATACCACTTGCTCATTTTTGGCTATATACACCACCTGTTTTGCTAATACTTAACCTTTTTCTTAAACTAACATTCTTTTTTTTTAACCTAAATTTGTTTTAAAAGAAAATTGAGGCAGTATCTAAGTAGAAAGCCTTTTTTTAAACATTCTATAAATAAAAGACAATAGTAAAACCAAAACAAGAAAAATCAGATTTTCGAAAGAAACATTGCTTGCTAAGGACTGTGGTCCTCGTGCCTTGATTTTTTTTCTGTTGAAGAGTAAATTTGTTTTGTGGAGTTAGAAGTGAGGATGCCGACAGGGAGCTTTTGGTGTGAGGACTTCATTCTGTGCATCTTTCAGGTGATAGTTTGAGGTGCCAAAGTGCACAGATGTAGCAAGGTGTGCATGGGTGGTCGGCTCACTGCCCCAGATGTGTCAGTTCATCCTTAAAAATGGCCCATGATATGAAGCTTCACATCTGTCCTGTCCACTGTTTATACAGCAGGTTAGTTGGAGATGGGCAAAATAATGACTTGATTGTTGTGTCAATCAAACTTCTTAACAATGTATCCCTCAGGCACTTAAGCCATGGGGGGCTATATGATTGCCCAGTTCTCCCTGGCTCTGTCTTGTCGGTTGCCACCTTGTTGCAGTCTGAGCTGAAAGCTTTGAGTGACAACTTTGATTCCTCTGGTCAGAAATGAATCCTTTCAAGATCAGAATCTACTACAGAGAGGGAAAATCCCACCGCAACTTGGAGAGCTCTAGATGCAGAGGCTGGAGAGGTGCCTCAGCGTTCAAGAGCATTTGCTGCTCTTGCAAAGGACCTGGGTTCTAGGTTCCATTCCCAGCACCCATATCAGGCAGCTTACAACCGCCTGTAACTCCAGTTCCAAGAGGAACACCATCTTCTGTTTATACATACAGAAAGCCAAATATTGATGTCGTAAACCAAAAATTGGAAAATCTTCTTCTGTCAAGTTTTGTTTTTTAAATTAGAATTACATTGTTTCTTTTTTAAACTTGTGTGTGGACAAACATGTGTGATACATGTTTATGTATGTTTACAAGGGCATATAACTCTGCATGCATGTCGGGATCCTACTCTATTTCTTGCCATCTTATTCCCTGAACCTGTAGCTGTGTTGGCAGCTAGTGTATCCCACAATCCTCTTGTTGATACCCCTTAGTGCTGGGGTTCCAGGCAAATGTCGCTATGCCTAGCTTTTTACATGGGTTCTTGGGCTTTGAACTAGGGTATTCATGCTTACTCAGCAAATGTTCTTACTGCCGAGTCATCTCCCCAGAGCAGTGCTGTTTTTATGGATTAAAAACAACAACAACAACAACTGTGCTATCTTGCTGTTTTTAAGCATCCCAGTTACATTTGTTGACAATATGTGACAATATTTTTAACTGATAAAAGTACAGATAGGAGAATAACCAAACCATTCCTATGCTGGACTGCTTTCCCAAAGAGCTTTTCTGTGCAAACTTCTCTCTTTCTGCTCTATAGCAAGACATGTTTTATATGTGACACTGTGTGGCACTCCCAAACGCTGAGTGTGTATAAAATGGAAATAAGTGTCATGAGAAACATCTATCCAAGCTCCATGCACTATGGGCTGGTATTTCTATGTGCTTCTTTTTTCTTTTAATGCTGTCTGCCGTCCACTAAGTGGATTTTATCGCTCACTGAAGGGCAATGGCCCACAGGTTGAAAACATTTTGATTTGGACAAAGGATTTGTACTTTCTAGGTGGCCAGATTTCTTTTGCTGATATTATAACTCTAGTCTGCCAGATCTTCTGCTGGCAACTGTGAGTCCTAGCCTGTTGCCAAGAGAATAGAGTCAGATTTGACATTAGAATATATGTCCTTTCCTTGTCAGCCTTCTACATATGACCTCTTCCTAAACACACTGCCAAGAGATGGATGGCAGTAGCTGGAACTCACATGCACCATAATGGGTTCAGCACAAAGGCTGATTCCTGCTTTGGAAACCTGAATTGTTTCTGAAGACAGTGCTTTTATGTTCAAGGTAATGTCTTTCTTTCAAAGGGCCATACATGCGTCTGATTTTACCATCAGTCGCCTTATGGTGAGGTAGCCTCCGGGGGTGGGTCATAGAAAGTTAGAGAAGGACAAGGAGACCCTTGGATGTCTAAGCTCTTGAGTGAGGGTCACTTTAACTGAGTGGCATGTATCTGTTGTTCCCAGTATCTAGCCCCACTTCTGGAGTAGCATATCAGATCGGTCACTATCTGCTGCCCTGCTCAGGAGAAGATTAAGTCAGATGATCAACTTCTGAGGGTATACTGGGGGGCCCTCTCACATTAGAAGCATTCATGGTAGGTGACAGTATGTCATGGGGCCTGGGAAGGCATTTGATACTTTGACAACACATCCCTCAGACAGGTGGAATCTGCCAGCTGTCCACACAGGAATAGCATCAACTTAAAAATAGATCCGTGTCTCAGAGCCAGGAGGGATTTTGGAGCAGGGCTCCTTTATGTGAAGAGAGAATAGACTTCCCAGAGAGAAATCACAAGGAAGCCCTAACGCTGTTTTAAACATAAAACAATAACTAAAGTGGCAAGAGGAAAAAATCATGTTGAATGTTTAATTTCTCATATACAGTATTTGATTTTACACAGTGAACTTTAAATAAGGAAGACTTCTCTATTCATGATTCCCATTTTACCATTATTATTTTTACTAATGTGTATGTGTGAAATGTATACATGCGTATATATAGGTGTGGTACACTGGCCTATACATGCACATGTAGAAGCTAGATATCAACCTCGGGTATCACTGACTGTCATTTTTCCTCTTATTTTCTGAGATGGGATCTCTCATTGAACCCAGAGCTTACCATTTTGTCTAGACTGCCTGGCCTACAAGCCCCCGGGACTTGCTAGACTCCACCCTACTCCTCCACCGTGATTACAGGTGAACACTGCCGTGCTTGGCTTTTCTATGGTTTCTGGAGATCTATATTTAGATCCTCGTGCTTCTACATGAAGTACTTTCCTCAGCTGTGCCCACCCCAGTTTTACCTTGTAAGTAAACATTTTCTTAGCCCTCATTAGCACCAGTGCAGGAAATGCCACTGTTTCTTCGTAGGCTGCTTTTTGTGAGGCAGGCTGTGATGTCTTTAGTGTTTGGCCATGGAAGGTGCCACCATACTTGGAGACTAGGCATGGTCACCTTCCCCTTCTTCTTCACCTACAGGCTATGAGCTCACCTCACTTTCCAAGTCAGGCTTAAGAAGGGCAGACCGATAGAATCAAAACTCGATGCTGAAGGAGACTCTTTGCTCCTTTCTCGTTTTTTTCGTGGCATTTTCTTCAATGCAAGTTCAGCTGCTGTTGTCATTGCAGAATTTTCATCCATGATCCAGAAAACAATGCCATTCCAGAGTCACTTAATTAAAGCAAGTTTTCATTGATGCAGTAAACCATAGTGGAAGGTGAGCTTAGGGGCCGGGGATGCAAAGGAGAGTGTTAAACAAGAAGTTCGAGAAAGGTCTCCATGGCTTCTAACTACCATACCCAACTCAAGGATGGATCTGATGGTGTTATAGATTTGTTTTCTTACCTTTTTCCTTCTGTCTACCACAGTATTTGAGGTTTCTGTTCTGTGTGATAAAAAGAAACAGCGAATGCAGTGTCATAGAATCTTAACCAGAATGTGATGCACGTTGAAAGATTAAGTAGAGATCACCTTCCAGACATTTTCAGACATGTTTTCTAGCAGTGCTTGCTAACAGAAACTTTAAGGCTTGAATTCTTAAGCTTCAGAATAAAAACTTAATGCCGAGCAATGTTTTAATTTTTTTCTTTATACACTTCAGCCAAGAAAGAAAACTAAAATTATTTCATCATTGAGCTCCCATCTGCTCGCATGCCATGTCAACCAACCAGAAGCTAAAATGCTCTGTTGGGGGGGGGGGGTAGGGGAATCCCAGGCTCACTTTAAAATAGTCTTTTTTGTTGTTAGAATCTTCAGAAAAGGTTAAAAAAATATATTACATACCTTTGTCCCTAGGAACTTGGGATTACAAGGGTCTTTCAAATGAATTCCTGGTTCATTTATAGTGAGACATCAGCGAAGAAATTAAAAAGATGTTGGTAGCTCTCTGCCTAACGAGCCCCCTTTGCCACTGTCAATGCTGAGGCAGAGTTGAATGTGTAGCATTTGGCTCAGCTTTGCTGTGCTTACTTGAATGAACATATTAGTGACGATGCAAGGTAGCATCTGTATTTACATCAGTGACCCTGCCTTCGAGCGCTATTGATTCAGGACATCCTGCTAGTCACATGAGCACCTAAAGCAGAATAACTGTTCTTGTCAAAACTGTAATAAACACTTTAAAAAATGACGGGGCTTTCTTAGTAATTGTTTTTCTTTTAGTTTTCCTAAATCGGTCTTCGGTTATTTCTTTTTCTATACACACACAGAATCAGCACTGTTAATTAAGAGCACCCAATTAGGGATGTCAAGTGCCTTATTTGTACCGGAAGTGTAGCCCTTTTCCAAATTGGGCACAAAGTGGTTTTTCAGAACTCAAGTTTAACTCCAAAGTGAAAGGGGTCTCTGTGTCTGTCTTTCGTTATGTTCTTCCTGGGGTGGACTTGGGTGTTTTCCTCCAGTCCTCTGTTTTTCCTCTCTTCCTAACGTCACCTCTGATGTGTCAAGTCCAGCTGCAGCAGTGATTCCTGCTGTGTGTAAGAAAGGCACCAAAGATCCCACCCTTGAAGAATGATGTCTTCTTTCTCCCATCATCTACTGAGGCAGACACAGGGAATGCCCTGGCCCTGTTAGAGAGAGAAAAGAACCGTGGTGGCATTGGAAGCAAAAGCAGAAATCTAATTTGTGGCGGTTTAACGTTTCAGACCACCTTGGAGATAGAGCAAGAACTAAAGGGTTTTATGCTTTGAAAGAAACCGAAATGCCATTTTGATCCAATTTAAGGGACTCTTGAAAGTGGCCATGTACATTGATAAATGTTCCTGGAGACTGGAAATAAGAAGCTGATTGTGACATTAAAGTAGCCTGTATGTTTAATAAGCTGGTTGTAGGATTCTCATGATGGATGAGGCATAGGAGTGGGGTGGTACCTAACATGGAAGAACCATTCATTCCAACATGGAAGTAGCAGAGTTGTCGTCATAAGCTAGTGCCTAGGATACATATTCCCCTGAAGACTGAATAAAGATTTCTGGTCTCAGATGGAAACATCCCTACAGATGAAAACATCCCTAGAAGGGTGGCCCATCCTGTTAAACTTAGGGACTTTTCTTGTTGCCTCTTGTTAAAATTTTGCTTAGTGGTATTGGGGTACATATGCAAGAAAGAAAACTTGGCTGCTGTGTGGCTTTATGGAATGTGTCTTGATAGGCATATGGGGACACTAGGAGAAAAGGCTGAGCAGAACAGGTAGACTGGTTTAAATGTCAAGTGAAGGTCACACACATGACCACCAAGTGAAAAGATGTGGACCAGTGTTGAAAATCTTGACTCCTAGCCTGAGGCTTCTTCAGCCACACTAATTAACCTGTGGTTACATGGTCCACAGAAGTGCTTGTGTGGGAAGAACTCTCTTCCACTAACTCTGCAGTCTAAATGGGAAGCGTTGATGGCCACTCTGTTATGTGAGCTTTCTGCTTGCATTTGACCTTCAGCTCTCCTGCAATTAGTGACAGAGCCTTGGACGAACTACCTCTCTTCTGGGAGCTTCCATGTTTCATTGGAGAAGTGTGAACAAGAGCCCCCATTTTATACATCAAAGGTGCTGATCGCAGTGAGTTTATGTTCTTAGCATAAGACAAGAACCAAATTAGATAATGGTGGGGCCATCGTTATTGGTAATTTTCTCTCTTTGTTGAACACTTCCAGAAAGTCATCTGTACACATGCAGGGAACTCAGACCGGGAGTATAACCGCCCCAGTATGTCTCATGTCACGGTCCCACTACCCTGCAACAGTCAATAATCTTGTCTTCATTTTTGAAGTGGGACCATTTAGACTCTGGTTAACTTCCCCACTAGGGCACACTAAGAAAATCAAGGTGACAGGATCCAAGTTCACATCTAGTGTTATGTTCTTCCCTGAATGTCATATTTCATGTATCCTAAACCCATGCCAACAAAAAGAGGTTAAAGCATACATACAAACTGTTACCATTATGAAAGTGTGTAACTGAGTAATCCAGCTACATCCATTTGAGTCTGCTTTTAAGTATTTAGGAATATCTTTGAACTTTGGAAACTTATACTTGAGTCAACCTCAGATCCCTCAAAAGAGAGTGTTTTATGGGAATATAATTGTTTCTGGTAGCTTCTGGTATGTTCTGTCACAGTTGTTGTCTGGATACTATGCAGGTAGCTGGACTGGATTTGGCAATTAGTTTGAGGTACATTTTACTGTTTGAAAGCAAGCTAGAATTCAAGCTACACTGTGGACAAATAGCATCAATAACAAAGCATAGTCATTTCTGCAAAACCACTCATCAACTGATGTACAGAGAGGAAGGAGAGGTCATCTACAATATTTGTAGACAGGCTTAAGTCAAGATGAAATAAAAGCCCCATTTGAGTCTAAGGCTGCATGTCAAGAAATTGCCTCATAGGTAAAATGGCCACAAGCCACAGAGGAGGCCCTGCTATTTCTTGAGTACCTAGACCACTTGGAAGGAGTCCAAGCCAGCCTTCTTTGTACCTAGTTCCCCTGTGTAAGGAATGGTGCCTGGTGACACCATAGGGTCACTTGAGTCATTGGGGAGTAGGGCTTTTAAGGCAACATGAAAGGGGAAAGTCTACAGGCCTCTTAAGGAGGGGGAAAAATGAAGATGCTAATATCATTGCCCTCTGCCTAAGCCAGCATAAACTTACAGAAAATTCCAGAAGTGGACTGTATCTCACATGAGGAGTACTTTGTGGACTGGGGGTTAGATCTCCATTAGGATCTAATGAGAGTTTTGTATCTTCTTGACAAATGTTTTGCCTTTTCACCCCCCCCCCCACCACTTAACATGTTCACACATGACACTATTTAAAGAAACTCTTCATTCCTGAAGTCCATCCACAAAGTTTCTGCAAAGAATTCTTCAGGACTTTTAAGGGTCTTTGACTAACCTCAGAAACTGGTGTTTTCCTTCACTCAAGATCTGCTGGGCCATAATCAGACCTCTCAGCTCTCTGGTGACTGGATTAACAGACCCCAGAGGAATATTGTGCAAAATATAAAGAGAAGGGTGTAAGATGTCATATAACATAGAAAAAGACAGGTGGTGACTTAGAACATGTTAGGGGCCTTCCTTTTATGGGGTAAGTTTCCTGAGAATCATTGCTTCTTCAGTAGACCTTGGGTTTATTACATTTTCTGCTCATGTCTGAGGACGCTTGATACAAATCATACGTATCTGTGTCCACACAAATATATGCTCTGTACCTAAGAGGATGGTGCAGTCGAGCAAGCAGTGGGCCTACACACATGGGATGGGTACCATACTGATGGCTTTGATACATGGAAGCATCAAGAGCAAAAGTTGAGGCATTCCGGAAGCAACCCAGCACTAAACCTTATTGCAGACAAATGACAAAGGAAGACTTCTTTCTCCTGTGTCAATGAGGACTACTCAATTGATAAACACCTAAGCTGATCAGACCTTGACTCTTCACCACATCCTTGACAATCATTATGACTTATCCTGATAGCCATCTCCTTAACTGGAGTGCGATCCAATGTTAATGTAGATTTGATTCAGACGGCCCTAAAGGCTAACCATGTTGGGCATGATTTCATATATTAACTGGCCATCTGTACCACTTCTTTTGATAAATGTCAAATTTGAGGTCTTTGCCAGTTTTGGTTGGATTACACTCAGACACACACACACACACACGCCTGTGTCTTTGAAGTTTTGAGTTCCTTATATAGTCTAGATATTAATCTCCTGCCAGATGCCTGGATGGAAAAGATTCTCTGCTGATCTTGCTGGTTGTTTACTCTGCTGAGCAGCTTTTCATTTCCATGCTGTCCTGTTTGTCATTTCTAGAAAGTATTTCCTGAGCCTTTGGAGTCCTTTCCAAGAAGTCCTAGCATATGCCTTCGAAGTGTTTCCCTGTTTATATTAAGGTCTTTGATCTATTTCGTGTGTGTGTGTGTGTGTGCGTGTATGTGTGTGTGTGTGTGTGTGTGTGTGTGCATGCAATATGTATGTAGCCATAGGCAGTGCACATACAGAATTCAGAGATAACAGCTTTCAGGAGGCTGTTATCACCTCCTTGTTGTTGAGTCAGGGCCTCTTGTTCCTTGCTGCTTCCCTGTGTGCTTCAGGCTGGCTAGCTGGGATTTCTCTTGTTCTTCCTTCCATATCACAACATGGGTGCTGTGATTACAGATGTGTGCCACTACGTCCATCTTTTTATGTGAGTCAAGTTTCCATGGCAAGTGCCTTTACCCACAAGTCATTTCCCTATCCTCACCCTTTTATCTTTGAAACAGATATGATAACTTACTTGTCCTAGCTACAAGCATTTTCAAGTGTATTCCTTAATTTTTCTATCCCTTGATTGCTACGTCAAACTACTTGAAACTCTGTTTCTGGAAGAGAAGAAAGAGATTTGGATTCTAGAAGCAGCTCTTTCCCATGTGGCCCTTCATGGAGCTGCCTCAGACTGTCAGTACACAGATTAACAATAAAATCTCTAACGATTTTATTAACATGCTGAAGTTTGGACACCATATAGACAAACACAGAGTAGGACAAGATGACCAAGACTTTGCTCCTCTCTTCCCAGACAAGAGGGAAATGGGGATCATAAGTAATTTTACAGGAGCAGTACATGATTCCAGGGAAAATAGATAGTCTCAGGAAAACAGACAGTGGCCTGGATGATATTGGCTTTAAGTCTCTTCCTGTGTCCTGAGAGCTGCATATTCCTTTGTCGATGGCATTTCAGAAAGAAGGTTAAAGATCCCTGTGGCGGATCCAGTAGACAGGGAAGCTGGAGAAAGTCCTTCACTGGATCAGAAGATGGTGAGACCGATTTTAGTGCTCCTACAGTTGAGCATGTTAAAGCACTTTCTTTTGGGGTATCTCTTTCTGAGTCTCAACCCTGGCCCTGACAAGTTCTCCCTGCTGTTCTTGAGGCAGAAGTATGACCGAAGAGTTGGGCATGAAAGATGGTGGTGGCGTTTTCAGGTCCTAAATCCTTTTGTGATATGCCAAGCATAAGCACACTGTGTTTGTTCTAGAGTCCTCTGAGCAATTTCAAGAATTATCTCTGCAATTGTAAAGCATCACTCTTGCTGTTAAGTATAAACAATGCCATTTGTGCTTGTTGCTTTCACAGGTGATTATGCTGAAGAACAGAAGTCCTAGTTTTTGAGGGATACAATCCTTCAGGGCATGGAGGTTTTCTGCTGTATCAATTACTGGCATTAAACAAATTTTCTTCACCATTTTGTACCAGTCTTTAAAGTGGGGGTGTCTTACCCCTACTCCATGGTGAGGTGAGAGGCTCACAGCTCAGCTCCAGTAAGGCTGCAAATGAAGAGGTTGTTCTGCACCCAGCTGCATGGCAGTTGAGGCAGAAGGAGGCTCGATGGTGAAAATGGAATTTAAGCATTGCCATCATGTCTCCTTGCTTGAGTGGAAACTGGCCTGTGCCTTTAGGTCATGTTGGAGTAATACCTGTATTTGTTTGGCCACACTTTTTGGCTTTGTTTCAGTGTTGTAAGATGTGTTTGGGGTGGCTAAGAAGCATCTTTTGGCAGTATCAGTTCCTTCTACCTAGTTAGCTGGCACCGCCAAATACCCAGGTTGATTTTCTGAACTTTATTTGGCTGTATAGAGAGGAAAGCATCTCTGTCCTGGAGCAGTTAGTCTGGAGGGGAAGAGAGGAGCCCTTCAAGAGGCTCCCTGAGAGGGGGTTAGAGTATACTTAGAACAGGGTGACCTTTAACCCCAGAAGGTAACTAATAGCTGACAATTTATTTTTTCTGTTTACTGACTGTGTGTCAAATATCTGGCAAGACTTGAATGGGTTTGTTAATCCTGACACCTGCCAGTTCCCCTATTTTCTTTGTATTTTGGGCCTTCTTGCCTCCTGCACACTACTGTGTCCAGAGGCTTTGCTTAGAGGGCAGATCCACGCTCCTTTCTCAGAGCCTGGCATTTGGATTTGTGAGAAGGAAGATGCCATCAACTTGTCTTGAGTACATATAGTCCCCTTTATTAGCTATGATGCATTTTAAAGAAATATTACCTGTCGTTTCCTTTTTATAGCTTGGTGTGGTAGCTCCTGTGTGTGAGGGGAATTTCGTTTATACGTCCTATGTATTTCCATTGAGCAGGGATTGGCAAACTTGTCTATAAAGAAGCTCAACATTTCTAGCTTTGAGGACAGTGTCACTGCTGTGGCAACCTGACTCTGCTGCTGGGGAAGCAACAATATGCAATATCTAAGCAGATGATCACAGCTGTGTTCTAATAAAACTTTATTTAAAAAGGAAAACAGCAGTAGTCAAAAGTCACCTGTAGGCTCCTAGATCTGACTAGAAATTTCTCCTGAAGAATAGCTCCACCTTGGTGACTCTGACTTAGAGGGCAGTTTTGCTCTCAGGCTCCCTGCACATCCTTGTGGCATGCATGCATTCCATGCTGTTACCTGCTGCGCCCTCTAATAGACACATTTGATCTTGGAGTACTTGTGTATGTCCTGTTCTTTCCTGGAGGTTGCAGAGCCCTTGCCTAGCTGCTATTTTGATCTGGGGTCCTGTCCTGACGGAGAGGAAAACTGTAAGACCTCAAAGAAGTCATTTGGGCAGCTAAGCTGGATCAATACTTCTGTAAGTCACCCCTGGTTTCGAGTCAACTATCAGTAATCACAGGCCCTTCTCCAAGCTCAGGGATAAGCCCCCAACCCTGCTCCACCCCCACATTGTGTACACAAAGCAGAGCTGGAAGCCCTCTGTGGCGAGCAACTTGTGTGGTGGTTTCTTGTAGGTCTCCAGCCAGAAATGTGAATCATCTGTTCAGAACTCTTCAGTTTCCAGGTATCCCACACACACACACACAAAAAAAAAAAAAATCATTAAAATCTAAGCCGTGTGGGTGGGTAATTTTCCCGAGTCTGGGGCTGGGGCTGGGGCTGGGGCTCTACTTTATTTAAAGGAGAGATACTCTTCCAGTGAAAGCTTCTGTCCAGTGTCCAGACTCATTGGTGTGGTTGCCTACCTTCCGTCTGTCTTCTTCTTCTTCTTCTTCTTCTTCTTCTTCTTCTTCTTCTTCTTCTTCTTCTTCTTCTTCTTCTTCCTCTTCCTCTTCCTCTTCCTCTTCTTCTCCCTCTCCCTCTCCTTCTTCTTCCTTCTGCCTTCCTTCCTCTTCCTCCTCCTCCTCCTCCTCCTCTTCTTCTTCTTCCTTTTGAAGACAGGTTCTCACGTGGCCAACGATGACCTTGAGCTTCTGCTCCTTCTGCCACCCCTCTCTGAAGTATCAGGGTTACAGGCATACTCCACCACACCCAGTCCTGGAAGATCCTGGGGGTGCCATACATGTTTGTGGACACTTTACCAGCTGAGCTATCTGCCATGGATAGTTGTGGTCTCTGTGATCTTTGCCAATGACCTCTACGATCATTTCTGTTGGTATCCAATATGTTGTCATCTGGAGACAGTTCCTATGGGCAGCAATGTCCCGTTCCCTGCAGTGACTCGGATATGGAAACAGGACACATCTCACTGTGGCTGATTTCCATACACTTGGACAGCTGGAATGTAGACTGTGATTTATGGGAATGGTTCGCACAGAGAGCAGAGATAGCTTTTCAGTCAGTACCCGTGTGAGCTCTGAGGCCTGTGAAGGAGGAATGCACTATCAGAAACCACTGATAGGTGTTCATGTTACAACGAATCGAACCACAGCTCCTTCTTTCCTTTCTGTAAGTCCTCTGGGGTGGACTCCAATCAACGACCAAATAGAGTTCCCACATGACGGAGTTACCAGCTAGCGGTTTAGCCATGGGAAGTTTGTAAGAGCTTAGTAGAGACTATCAGCTTATTTCCTTATTACATCGGAAGAAAGAGCTCTGGGCAAATCGATTTGATTTATTTTTCAAACTATTGAGTTTGGGAAGAAAATGAATTTGAATGCCCAAATACTTGTGTTCACTCCATCTTGCTTATCTGATGGAAATGGCAGATGCTAAATAATTTCTAAGAATCTTCCTGTGAGTCTCAAGTTTTGTAGCCTCAAATCTCATTAACGTTCTGGAAGCTATCAATCATCCTGCCCTTTGTCTAGGTGATGTACAAAATTACCTGGGGGCATGTTTGCTAAATCTAACCTGTGCGGTCTAGTCTTCACCCTGCCCTGTCCCCGTAGGGACTCTCAAAGGCGGTAGGAGGGGAACACACCCTCCTGTCTTCTCCGAGTGAGAGGCAGGGCAGTGTGACTCTCGCCTTCCAACACAATGCTCTTCTCTTTGGTTTGAGAAGCCACCTTAAAGGTTCACTGCTGGAGCAGGGGTGCATTGAGGTGAGTGCTGCCTGCAAGGGGAGAGAAAGGCTGAGGGAGACCTCAGGAGACTTTTCCCTGGCCTGCAGGCCTCTCACATGAGTAACTGCAGCTTTGATTGAAAAGGTATGTGACCCCCCAGAGCTGACTTCAACCAAATGGCATCGGCCTTTGAAAAATGTACTTTAGCACAGCCTCTGCAGAATGTGTTGACTTAAGGACTTTGCTCTCACTTAGAAGCGAGAATGTGACTATGGGGACTGCCCCTCGCTAGAGACATTTGCTTCGAAAGTGTCCTCTGCTAATATGTTTAGGGATTTATAATGAAAACAAAGTCGTTCTTAAATAAAAGGACTCTGACATAAAAAAGCAGTAACGGCCGATGCTATCTGTTTATGAAGATAAAAGTTGTGTCTCAGAGGCAAGATTTATGGTGGGAATGCAGAGAGAGGGCTGGTAGCAGGTGATAAATCACTTTTCTCACCCCTGGAGATTGAGGAAAAGGGGATGCAAAGGCCATTTAAAACAGGGAAAATGAAAAGGCCTCCGGAGCATGCAGCGCCCTGGCATGGGTATGGTGCGTTTGTGATTGGACTAGAGCTCATGCGAGTCCACTCTCTCAGTTTCCCTCTTTCGCCGCCACCCCCCCCCCCCAACCTCAGCACCGAGGGCGGACACATCCCTGTAACATCATTTTGAAGAAGCCATAGTGAAATTTACCATTAAAGGTTTTCCCACACAATAGGTAGCATACTCCAAAGCTGGTGGAATTCAAGTTTTGCGCGTGTTGAACAGGAAACTGATGGCAGTAAGAGCTAGCTTCTTCATCCCGTGCAGGTCTGCTGCTCATTTCTGCTCACAGCAAGGAAGAAAGACCTCAGAAGCAAGGTTTGTACTTCTGTAGGCCGTGAAGACAAGAGCAATGCTGCGGTCTGCAGAGATGTTTCAGGTCCCTCTTAGAAAGCACGAACACAGGGAGGAGCTATGAAACTTAGTCCACTTCCTCCTCCCTTTTCTGTGCTGGGTGGGACATGATTCTAGTGCCACGGGGATGCTTTCAGGGTCGCTACCCAGGCTTCTTCGGCGGGGAGGCTCTGTGTGGTGTCAGGAAAAGGCCAGGAAACCTCAGTCAGCCCAGCTGTCCCCTTGGAGCAATGGGGTGTCTTGCAGAAGATCCACTCCTCTCTAGCGGACCCTATTGAAGAAGAGTTGCTCCTGAAAAAAATGTCCATGAGTTCGTGCTGTTTATTGAATCATGTGGAGCGCAGCACCAAAGCAACTGCCCAGTTACCTAGTGTGGAGTCCGAAACCAATTGTCATTGAAGACCAGCACCATCCCATACGTTGTGACCCAGGGGAAACGTGAACTGCCATTGTGATTTTATTGCTGTGAAGAAACACTTCACAGCGTAATATCTTAACATCTGCCAAGTCCCTTCCCCACCAAGAGCTCTTTGAGTTAGTTGGCCACTTTCATTCATATCTCTTCAGTCATTTTAACATTATTCATTTGCCCCCTCATTTATTCATTTTGAACTCAAGACATATATGAGAATCTTTCTGAGTCCCTGTCATTGTCCCCGATGCCAATGCAGGGAAGAAAACAAGAGATCTGACCTCATTCGTACCCTTTACATTAGGTGGGGTGAGATCAGACCTTAAGCCAAACCATGTATGTATCTTCAGGGTGAAAGGGAAGGGAGATGACAATGACATCATGGTCACTGCCACCGTCAAGAGTCTGTCCAGAAGCTTTGACCTCTCCCCTTCTCTGTCTCTTGTATTTTATACTACAAACAGCTATGGCGTAGGGTGCACAAGACTGTCATCCTCATTTACAGATATGGGAGTTAAGGCAGAGTGCTTACCAGATACATAGCCAGAGTGACACAGCAGATGAGCGGCCAGTCACCAGGAGCCCGTGCCCTGAGCATGGTTAAAAAGTCTTGAGAAGGTTCATGTCTTTGCTACCATTGATTCCAGCTCAGCTCACCCTATCACTGGGCCACGCAAAGGCTAGTGAGTGTCTGCTGGGCCTCAGGGTTCTAAGACACTCTGCTAATTCAGCACGAGGAAGGAGGAGAAACCTGAGTTCAGGTTCTTCCTGAAGACCCCAGACTGATGAGGATGATAGCAGACCCAGCCTGCCACAGGGCTCAGTGGTGCAGCATTTTTCAAGTATCTTGATGGGCCTTGCTATTTGTCCCCATTTGTGGAAATGGAGGACTTTCTTCTTAGCCAATTATTTCGTATTTATGTAAGTGTGTAACAAGCAGCGTGCATTAGGAGCCTGTGCTATAAAAAGAGTCCTGCACAAACGGGGTTTGGTGGTCAGCCAGCAAATTCCAAACTGTCTTGCCACCGCCTGCTATGGTATCAAATGAGTCGCGCTGGTGTCCTCAGCTTGCTGTTGGTTGGCCTCCCTCGAGGGTCTAGTTGCAAGGTCACTGTGGAGAGTAATTCTGCGGGGCTTTGTGATAAAAGCATACATCCTCACAGTTCTGGAGAGGTATGCTGTTCGGGTTAGGTATGGAGGCACAGCCCACAGGAACTCCAGATAGCCCAAAGACTACAACAATCTTCCCATGAAACTAGCGGCTATGTTTTTGCCTCACAGACACAGCATGAAACACAAGAAGCAGTGAGTGTCTATTTTTGGAGCAACTAAGCCTTCTTAACAGAAAACTAAATGTCCAGGCTTTTATTGTCTATAGGGCTTTGAACCTTGAATTGAAGAAGAAAAAGCTTTTCCTGTGTGTCATCAGGACCATATCCGTGGAGACAGACAGGTTACCGATCTGTTCCTGCATCTTGTGCCAGATGGTGTTACCATGGTGGCTGATACCTTTGGTTCCGGGGCCAGTCTTTCTTCATTTCCTGTGGTTCCTTCCGGGGTTGGCTTCTCCTCGTCTCAAAGACCTTGCAGATTAAATGTCAGCTGGCAGGTGCCCCAACTCCTTCCATGTTGCAAGTTAGATCTTCAGCCTCTTACTTTTCTCCTGCTGACATGGGTCACTTTGTTTATTTTTATGTATGCATTCAAGGTTTTGCTTGTTGAATCCTATTTTATTTTATTTGTTGGTCTATGTAGCTCTTGGGACATTTATTGGTTCTTTGTTGGTGGTGACACCCCAGGGTGTTAAGTTAATAAAGGTAAGAGATTTACTTTAGCTCACAGTCATGCATGGAAGGTTGAGAGGCCTCATTTCTTTATGTCCTTCTTAGTAGATTTGCAAAGGTGAGACAAGACCTCACAGGAGACCAGGTGTGCTTGTGTGTGCTTGTTTGCAAATCTTATGGTCTCTCTGTCTCCTCTTAAAAAGGTGTCAGTCATTCAAAGATGGGGGCAGGTTCCATGTTGACGGTGCTATTGGATTCTCATTACCTCTCAAAGGCCCACCCTCTAGACAGGTTTCTGCCGTTCAGGACTTCACAATAGGAAATGTACTTTAACCCTGAATACCCATTACCTGTGTTCAAAGGCAGAAAGCAGGAAGGCGTCGGGTTGTGAGGGTTGTACTCAAATACATTGACATACCCAAGCACACCTCACTGTGTGCAGACTTCAAACCACGCTTATACCTCCAGTGTGCACACTTCTGTGAATAATGTTTAGCAGATGCCTTGACTTGCTCTGGGGACGTTTCCGTCCCTGGTGGACTTTGAATTAGAAGTAGTTCCAATGCCTGTCCTCCTCAAGTCAAATCGACACAATCTGTTAATCATCACTTTTACCTTAAGCCTTGAGAGACTTTTAACCTTTGGGAAGGCAGGCCTTGGATTTGAACTTTCTAATAATTAGACCTGGCATTTGGGTACAGATATTTCTAGTTGTTAAGTTTTAAATCTTTATTGTATCCATATGGGATCTGAGAGTCCTGTCTGTAAATCCCATCCCTTGAGATGACGATGTGACACCTGGGGGGAAGGAGCCAGGTGAGCTGTGACAAGCTCCTTTCGCAGTGACAGATGGCCATGGTCTTCAAAGAACCGCATTCTTAATCTTGTTCCTTTACCACACTGCTGTATGGGTAAACCAAAAAAATCCAGTTCTAGATGACCTTTGTGCAAGGCATGTCTAATGAGCAACTAGAGTTTTTTTCTTTGTTTTCCCACTGGTCCAATTCCATGACATTAGTTATTTTCAGCTACGAGTAATAGAAGATTTAAATCTCGCCAGCTTATTCATGCTATCTTGGGCACAAGGGCTAAGTGATTCTCAGGACAATGAGATGAATGAGTCAGTGGCCTCGCCATGGGCCCACTTCCTTTGTCGTCATCGTCAGCTTGTGAGAGTATCTCATAGCCAAAATATGTCTGCCTGAGGTTCAGGCAGGCATTTTATCTAGACACAGCAAAAGGATCTCCTCTCTGATCTCCAAAAAGGCAACATTTTCTTGACTGTCTAAATCTAAAGGAAGTATTTTCTTTTAAAAGAAGCCTTAGGTGGTTTGTGGGCCAGAACATGTCGTAACTGTCACCATAAATTTCTGTGATTAAGTTGGAGTAGTGGGGATTTATTCCCCGATTCTGAGGGTGAACAAAATATGGTCTGGAATGGAGAGCTGGATCAGCAGTTACTAGCCAGATGGTGATGGCGCACGCCTTTAATCCCAGCACTTGGGAAGCAGAGGCAGGTGAATCTCTGTGAGTTCGAGGCCAGCCTGGCCTACAGAGCGAGTTCCAGGACAGCCAAGGCTGCTGCACAGATAAACTCTGTCTCAAAAAAAAAAAAAGAGCAGTTATGCAGTTACACTTTTCCAGATGTCCCTGGTTTAGTACCCAGCACTCATGTGGCAATTCACAGCTGCCTGTGAGTCTGTTCTAGGAGATCCAGCACACATTTCTGGCTTCCTCAAGCACCAGACAGACATGTGGTGCGCATACAAATATGCAGGCAAAACACTCATACACAGAAAATAATTAATACTTAAAAATACATAAATAACATACTATATGATGTAATAAATAAATACTAAAATAAATTAATACATCTATTTATGTATGGTTTGTAACATCAAAGGTAAAAAAAAAAAGATGAACAAGGAAAAAGTGGTCATTGCTCCTGGATTTATCCTTCTGGAACCTCCATCATGTATGCAGTTTTCCTCAAAGATGGTTCGTAGTTTCTAAGATTGTGGCACAGTGATGATTCTTTTGATGAAGAGTTACCCACCATCAATCCAGATCCCGGCCCCCACTGCTTCAGTATCTTCTCTGTGATGAGGGGGATGTTGGCTCAGAAGTCATGAGTCTATTTTGATAGAATTTTGAAATTGCATTTTAATCCCGCAATCTGGGTACATGTCTGTTGATGAGTCGAGGCTCTCTGCATCTTTGTTACTAGAAGCATCCTTATACAAACCAGAAAAATGAGCTGGTTCCAGTAAGTCCAGCTACAAAGGTGCAAAAGCAAGCTACCCCTCTGACTCTCTCTTCCAGCTAACATCTGGCACATAACTTAAGATCACTGAGCCACCACCCGTCCAACTGGAGACCGCTGCCTTATGCTCATCTCCCCTTCCTTTTTCCTCTAATCACCTCACTCTCTAGTTAGTTATCATTTCCAGTGTTGGGCTTTTCTGAAGTTGAGAAAAAGCACGGGCATTCTTTGTCCTTTTCCCCACACGCAGGGTTCCTGGTCTTAAAGGATTAGCCTCAGGAAATGATCTGAGGGGTGAAGACAGCCCCAGCCTTTCTGAGGACAGGGAGAGTTTCCTTGAAAGTGGAGTTTCGGCGGGGTTGGCTTGAAAACCGGTAGGGTTTATCCTGCCTGCCCAGGTGTGGTGGAGGTTGTCATTCAGCATGTGGGCCGATTGGCCTTGTTCTTTGAGACAATGTATAAAAGTATTTACTATAGCTCAGTGAATGTCCTCCCTTCTCCCGTTGGAAATGTAGACCGTGAAGGATTTTATGACTTGTTGATGCTTTTTCATTTTTGAATCTACCAAAAATCCATGCAAGAGTATGCTTGGTCATGACAGTGTAGGTTGTTGATCATGATTACGGCAGGATCAGTGACCCCCTGAGTGACTTCAGGCACTGAACCTGGTCACTGGACCCAGGCTACCTGGACTACTAACTCTTCATTTTCCTAGGGTACTTCAAGCAATAGCTTTTTTTCTCCCTTTTCTGTTATCTAGGCTGACCATTGTAAGCATGGTTTGTGCTGCCAGGGGAGAATTCTTAGCAGTTTCTTCTAGATTGCTTCTAGAAGAAGGCCTGAAGTTTACCAGGAATGCAAACATAACCTGTGAAGTTTTTCACAATGACTGTGGAAGCCGTGTTTGCTTTTAATCTAATGAAACACCTCCTCCAGCCAGGGGTCTCCTGGATCAGGGTTTTATCGGGGACACACCTCGTGGCCATCTCCTAGTGGGTATCATTTGTTCACAAGAGTGAACATACTAGACTCTTGTTACTTGTTTTGACCCTGGTGATTCTAACAAGGTCCTGTGACATTTTGCTGTCTGACATTCATGCATTAAATGAGGACCAGCTAGCTCCTACGCTATACAGTGGCGTAGAACTGAAATACTGATTGATCACACATCTTTAAGATTGTGGATGTTGTAGGAATCTGGACTTTAGAAATACATTCAGGTTAAAAGAAGGCTTTTCTAGACCAAGCGTATAAATCCCTCAGGCTGTGCTGGCAGTGGGGTTTGGGAAGCAGATGTGTCTTCTTGAAATTCAGCAAGCTCAATGGATCCCTCATGGGAAAAGAAGAAGAATACAGAGCTTTTCTAGCATAGAAGGCATTGCAGGTGGATCTAAGGTGGTACATATACCACACTGTGAAGCTTTTTGTTTACACATCGTTTTGATTTTTTTGTTTTGTTTTGTTTTGTTTGAGACATATTAAGCTCACAATGTAGGCTAGGCTGATCTGGTCATACCCATGCCTCAGCTCACCTGGTGCTAGGCATGTGCTCCCAAACCCATCTCTCGAACCCTACCTCCTCAGTCCTCCCTTGCTTTCTTCTTTATTTCCCTCCATCGTAATGGGTATTGATTCCAAGGCCTTACTGTGCTAGGGAATGTTCTCCTGCTGAGGCTTATCACCCCACAGTAAGAAATGCAGAAAGGGGGCTGGAGAGATGACTCAGAGGTTAAGAGCACTGGCTGCTCTTTGAGAGGTCCCGAGTTCAATTCCCAGCAATCACATGGTGGCTCACAACCATCTACAATGAGATCTAGTGCCCTCTTCTTGTCTGCAGGCATACATGCAGACACAACTAATAAATCTTTTTTTTAGAAAGCTATTTTTTACAAAAAGAAATGAAGAAAGGGAATTTGTAAACTACATGTGTATGAGTGGAGATGTGGGATTCCATGAGTTCCAAGTACACTTTAACAAATAGCTAGCTTAGAAAGCAAGCTCACAGCAGCTCGAGATATCTGCCTTCCAAACCTGAGTATACTATCTGTGTCACCACAGCATAAATGAAATGTGGGTTTTTCAAAAAAAAAAAGTCCAGCTCAGCATTTTTCATATAATATCCTTATAAGAAGATGGACTATCAAGGTCAGAGGCTGAGAAATAACCAAAGCTTCCACTGTCTGGTACCAAATCCTTAAGACACACCCGAAATCCCACCTTTAGCCAATGGAAGTATTGTCTCTTGCTGCAGAAGTTTGAGGCCCCTGCACCTCAAACTTGAGCCCTGCTGATTGTCCTCTTTGTGGGATGTTGAGGAATCAGAACTGGGGTCCTCATTTCATCGCAGTCTCCAGACAGCACGCACCTTACTGTGATCCCAGCCATGGTGAAAACTGCACAAGGTGTGCAGTCAGGGATGTAGCTGGAGGATGCTGAGAGCCCCTCGCTGGGAGCTGGCAGTATTCTCTCCACTTTATTTCAAAGCCGCGTTTCCAGAGCAACAAGGCAAATGCCAGGACAAAGTGACAGTCTTCTGAGGCTCTTAATATTTATATCACAGTCAAATCCCTCATGAAATCCAGACTTACTCATCCATTCCGTAATCAGCAAGGAGTGAAGTATGCCATGCTGATGAAAGATAAGTAATTTTATAGTTTGTCTCCATATCTGGTTACATCCTGCTCATAGGCAAAACCCACCTGATTTTCAGTTGCTCACACCCTATGTTTGCCCCTCCCTCTCTACTCCTCTGCTCTGTCTCCCAGTTACTCTAACAAACTCCATAGACCCAGTCAGGAGATAGAATGTGCAAATGTGCCACACCCAACTTTGTGCACATGAGCTGGGAAGCTTTTTGATGATTCCCAGGAGCCTGGGGGATCTCTGCATTAAGGAATTTAAACCTAGACTGTGGCCTTCAGACCATAACTGAGACTTGGCCCTGGTGCTACAAACATGTGACTTAAAGATTCCATGTCTGCAAAACTCACCTTATGCTGATTGACAGGACTATATCTCCAGAGGTCCACTCCAAGCTGAGAACAGGAACAGATAGTTGACAGGCTCGCCAAAGGTGTGTGGATGATGTTTTGAATGAGTGGCGTGAGCATTTCTGATTATCCAGCAAGGGACATCAGACACCCCATGAGTTCAGGGTGTTTGGGCCTTAAATACTTTCTTCCCTAATGTCTTTGTAGGGATGAGGGTGGGAGGAGAAGGTGGGGAGAACTCAGCAGCCCAGCTGACTTTTGCTCTTTATTCCATTTGTTTGATCTTTCTTCCCTGCTGTTTCTTCATTGCTAAACGGGTGACATCAGCAACACTGAAGGATAGTGTTCTGGTGGCTTTTGAATTAGGAGGATCTGGGCTAGCCCAGGGCTTGAAACAGAAAAGGGTCATCCAGATGGCTCACTGAGTAAAGGTGTGTGCTACATAAGCCCAGTGACCTGAGTTCAGTCCCAGGATTCATATAAAGAGGGGAAGCAAGAACTGGCTCCTGAAATCTGTCCTCTGACCACATGCATGCCTGGGCACACACCCTTGGTGTGGGGGGTCCTTCTATATATGCGTTACTTTTATTGGTTAATGAATAAAGAAGCTGCTTTGGCCTGTGATAGGACAGAATAGAGCTTGGCGGGAAAACTAAACTGAATGTTGGGAGAAAGTAGGCAGAATCAATGAGAAGCCATGGAGCCACCCACAAGAGACAGACACACGGAAACCTTGCCAGTAAGCTACAGCCACATGGCGATACACAGATTAATAGAAATGGGTTAATTTAGGATGTAAGAGCTAGCCAATAAAAAGCTAAAGCTAATAGGCCAAGCAGGGATTTAAATAATATAGTTTCTGTGTGATTATTTCAGTAACCAGGCAGGACAAAAACCTCTGCCAACACACTCCCACAAACATAATAACAAAACTCAAAAGGAACTGTACAAAGTGTTCTTTGTGATTTGGAAGGATAGAGTCTAGTGAGGGAGTTTAGCCTTCTTAATATTAATAGATGGCTGTTTTCCTTGACATCACTGGAACATCCCCTGGTGAGATGTCTCTTGCAGAGAATGTAAAAACATACCTTTGAACATTACCCATGTTACAGACAAGTGGGCACCATAAGGCAGATTCTGCCAGGACAGATGATATAACATGTGCTTTGCAAGCAAGCTATGTGTTTACATATCCACCATGAATGTAAATAGTGTTTCTCAAAGCAACTAAGATGATGTTATGATAACATTTTCTAGTTCTTTAGATTTGTGAGAGTGTATGTGTGTGTGCACCCATGTGCATATGCACCTATACATATGAGGTATATGTATGAGTAGTGTATACACGTGTTTGTATTAGTGTATACATATGCATGATCAGGCCAGAAGTTAGTCAAATGTGCTTGTTTCATTATCTTTCCACCATATTTTTGAGACAGGGTCTCACTGAACCAAAAGCTCTCTGATTTTCTAGACTGGCTAGCAAAAAACTCTAGGCATCCTTCTGTCTCCACCTCCCTAACATTGGGACCACAGATGCTTATCCCCATACCCAGCTCTTTATGTAGATGTTAGGGGTCTGAACTCAGGTCTTCATGCTTTCATAGCATGCAGTTTACCAACTGAGCCTAGTTTGGGGCTTTTAATTAATTGCATGCATATTAAATATGTATCCCAGTGCTGGCCAGCCTCAGTCCATCAGGTATCACCATCAGCTCTTATGTCCATTTTGCAATTTGATACTCTTGATGTAAATGCACACTTAAAAATGCAAAACCATTTTAAAAGCAATAGTCTCTTCCATGTTAATGGAAAACAAATCTCACAGGCAGTAGCTAGAAGGTAGCACTAATGGTATCAGCAGAAGGCTCTATCCACCTGAAACACGTGTGAAAAGGAGGTTAGCAATCATGTGCCAAAGGATGGAAGATGCTTGCTCATCAAATTGAGCATTTTTCTGTGGAAACACCTTAGATAACTTGTAAAAGGTGGTTGTGGTTAGGAGATCAGACCTCATCTGATATCAGAACATCTTATTTTACTAATGGAAGAGTTTCTATCACTTCTGACCCTCCTTATAACACAGCACTGTAAATAAAATAAAGCTTTATTACTTCATTCATTTTTAAAACATATATACTTCGAGTGACTCCTCTCAGCAAAAGCTTCAGGTGTGGAAAGCCACTGTTAGTAAAGCATCCTGTGCCTCCCAAAGCAGCTGAGAGTTGGAGATTGGAGAGAGAACCGCAGCACCATGGCTTCTGGCTGATGGTTGTTGGCTGTGGCTGCCTAGGAGTTCTGCAGACACGGTGTTCATGCCTAGACTCTAGGGACAGGACCAGAGTTCTTAGCTTTGAGGTATGCAGAGTCACGTCTGTCAGCTCTTATTGGGAAGACTTGAAACATATGATGGTTGCCTTAGTCCTCAGATACATTTCTGTTTTTCCCCCCATAAGCTGTCAAACAGTGCAGAGCTCAGAGTCCTGATTTTGTGGGATGGGATTGTCAGTGACAAATCTCATAGGCTTAAGAGTTCACTATTTTGAGAGTTTATGGTAAGGCTTTTGTAGCATATTTAAGTAATTATAGTTTTGATTTTTGTTTTGTTTTCTCCTTACCACTTCCTTCCATTTGCAGTTATGAGAAGTCTAGGGGTCCAGCTGTGTCTGCCCTTGAATCTCTAAAACGTGGCTAGTTCCTTCACATCTGACCTTCTATGTGGACTGGGGCTCACCTCTGACCAGTGCACAGAGTCTAGACAGCAGAAGAATGCAGTGTGTGTTCACACTTTTGTGTCTGGACAGCTGTTCTTCTGTCTGCACGAGGCCAAGGATGCATGAGTCACTCTCTTTGCCAAGTTCTGCATTTATTTCTGCTGGGATGGGCTGTGCATTTCAGCGTTTGCCACGGTTCGTGTGTAGAAGAAGTATGTGGTATACTACATTGAGAAAATATACTTTTCAAAATTCACAGTTTCGACCCTGCCGTGATGTTTACATGGCCGCAGGACTCCACCATGCTGTTTAAAATGTCAGGCCCTTTGAATTGGTATTTAGTGCTTTAAAAAGTTACGTGTCATGGTGCTACTTTTGTTGCCAGAACAAAATATCTCTCTGGAACAACTTAAAGCAAGAAGGATTTGCTTTAGCTCATAGTTTCGTGGTAGAGATACACAGCAGCCTGGCGTCGTGGCTGGTGGGGAACTTGTGGCCTGACTGGTTCCATCTTGGTGGATCTTGAGGCAAGGTTTCAGGCTAGACCTGAGCTTTGCTGTCCCCCTCTTGCCCCCACCCTTATGTTTGCCAGCTAGGTCCAATGTCGAAAAGTTGACACCACCATCTGGGGGCCAAGTGTTCGAGTACATGAGCCTGTGGGGGACATTTTAAAACTCAAACCACAACACATCCCTTCTAACTTTGCAAATAGGCTTCCGAAGATTATTTTTCTTTCACATACCCAAGCAGCTTTCCCCCATAACACGGAGCTCCAGATAGGTTTTATGTTCGTTATATAAACATAACTGGCTACGCTGCAGAGTGCTATTTTGGGAAACAGCGTTTCTATATTTGATCACTTCAGCCCTAAAGGGAAAACAGCCATTGAAGACATAAACACTTCTTTCCAATCATAAAATAAATATATCCCCGTTCTCCAAAACAAAGGAAGGCTGTGTGACAAAGTAAGAATCCGACCTTCTAGAGGGAATCGCATGGTGTTTTGGTGGCTTCTCTTGTTTCTAAGCCTAGAGAAATGAGCTCATCAGATCACACCATATCACTTACTCCACATGTTTCTATTTGTTGCCTCTATCTCCTCTTGCTCTGTCTGTAAGACACAAGTACTTAGTTGTACAGCTTACTGTTTATACAATTTAATTACATGATTTAACAGAAAACTTATTAGAGCACATTTTGAAACATTCTAACAACGCAGTTTCCCATGTTGCTTAAATATTCTTCACAAACAAAATGTCAACCATGAGACGTAACATGTAACATTTAACTATTAAGTGGAAGGAGGACCAGTGATGGTTGAACTGGTTACAAACATGCAAATGCATTTCAGATTCGTAATTACTTTTATTATTATTTATAACCACTAGTTCAATTGCATAGTGTGCGATAGGAGCCCTTGTATTATTATTAACCTAGATTAGGAGTAAAGACTAGCCTTGAAATTTGATTGCTGCTGCGAAAAGAATTCAAAATCATCAGAAAAGTAGTCACAGAGCCCAGCTCTCCGGCTTCAGACTGCTGATCAAGTTCCAAGCACAGATCATTCAGACTTTATTAACCGAATGCAGCTGTTGTCCCTGCTGTGGCACTTTGTCTACCGCCGGAAATGGGAAAGGGCTTAGAAAATAAAGCATGCTTGTATCTTTGTGCAAGCAGCTGGCCTCCCAGCAGTGAGCTGTCCGTGAATGCAGGAATGCTCCCCATGTCATGTCTATGGAAGGCAAGGCTGGGGTCTAGGTGCCTTGGTAAAGAACTTGAGGAAAGAAGAAGAGGGACCAAGCTTGGCCAACTTCTAGGCAGGGTCTGTGGGCAGTGGTGAGAGTCACATTTTCTCTTCCTGAATGATCTCCACGTGTGCTGCCCTGTTTCACCATCATATCCCAGGAAGAAGGTGGCCATCCAGCAGTGGGCAGTCCCAGGAGGGAGGACTGGGAAGAGGTACCCAAGCAGAATCCACGATGCACCTGAATCATTGAGCCAAACATTCTGGAAAGATAGACTGGGATGGATTTGAGTTCTTGGCCCTAGGACACTCTACAGGACTTGGTATCCTTCTGGAGAGAAGCTTGGGTTCCATTTTATTTATGTATGTATGTATGTATTTATTTATTTTGCCTTTGATTTTTGACAAGGTCATCTCTAAGCACTTGATAGCCATTTGACTAAGATACCTAGTTTTCTTTTAACATAGTATTTTTCCCTAATCGTTATCTAAAATTTCACTTTTTACTTAGTTACCTGTGGTCAGCAAAAGTCTAAAACCATTCAAAGAAAACAAAGAAATAAACAATACTTGTGTTAGAAACCATGTTCCATTAGGAGTCACGTGATGAAACTGCACACCTCCCTTCTCCATCCTACCTCAGATGCGAATCATCTCTTTGTCAGGCGTGTCCACACTGGATGTTCTGCCTCTCCTTTAGCTACTTAGGACCCATCTTGGTTGCCATGGTAATGCTACCTGTGGTGCTGCCTGTGTGGATCGCTGTGATGACTTGCAGTGCTTGTGTTCAAATCCCCCTTAAGTAGCAGCCTAAACATCACAGCACAAAGCTATTTCCCAAAGATCATCTCATCATTAAAGTATGATGACATCCCAGGTCATCATCAAACAAAAATTAATGAAGTACAGGAAGGTATTCTGAGAGCACATTCTCATGGGTTTTGTTATAGTGTATTATTATAATTCTGTTTTATTCCCACCATTTTTCTCTTACTATACCTAGTTGCAATATATTTAAGCTTTGCCATAGACATTTACATATAAGAGAAATTAGTTAAGGACATTTGTTACTTACAGTGTAGTTTCAAGCATCTATTTTGGTGCTATATAATAATGAGCTATTTTCTATAAGGGTTCAGCCATTAGGTCCTAAAACCCCCCACTTTTTTTTCCTGTATAGACTCTTGTTTTCCCCCAGAGGTTTTCCTTAACTGAAAATATATCTTTTTTGTTGTTATATTGAATATTTTTCTTGGTGTTTAAGTCACTCAAAGTACCAAAGAAGACTGTATTCATTGTAAAGACGGAGATGATGAGAGTAAAGAGGCCTATTCTGTCAGGGAGATTTGCAAAGAAAACTGAGTAGTGGGGAACATTTCCAGGAATTTCCTCTTAGGGCTCCTTCAGCATATTTTCTTATTATTGCTTTTCCTGAGTCACCCTCTTCAGGGATCGGCCCTGTAGCTATAAAATACTGGACAAGCCTCTGAATTTATGAATGTGTTAGTTATGGGTAAAGGAAGACATAAATCCAGCTACAGACAGTCTTGCATTTAAGCCTTCTCTTCAGTGTTGTTATGCATTCGTCGTATGTATGTGTGTGTTCCTTTGTGGGCAGGTGCACATACATGTAGGTGCTTGTACGTATGTGCCTCTGGGGGCCAGAGGATAACTTTGGTTGTCTTTCCTGAGGAGCTGTACTTTCTAAGACAGAGTCTTTCATTGGCTAAGAGCTCACCATGTAGGCACAACTGGCCAGCCAACTAGCCCCAGAAACCTCCATGTCCCCACCTTGCTAAACTGGGATTACAAGCATGTGCCGCCACACCTGGTTTTGCTTATATGGTTTCTGGTGGACTCGAACCCAGACCCTTGTGCTTGCCAGCAAGCACTTCACAGCCCAAACAATTTCTTTTTCATTTATCTTCAATGACAGCTACTTTACAAACACTACCACAGACCCTCACTTTCATTCCTTCAGAGTTCAGAGCCTGAACACAGAGGTTTCCCTTTCACCATGCACACATGATGTGCGTGTTTCCTGTGAGAAGACTTAACAATGCCCTCGACCTCAGCCTAAGCAGTGTGGCACTGGTGTCATGGTCCCAGAGCCAGCATTTATTTTTCATGAGGAGTGGCTGTGCGGAGAACATTCCTTTTAAGAAAATGTCATGGTAAAGTTCTAATTACTTTCGAGAGCTGAGCTCTGTCTAAACATCCTGGACTGTAGGTCTCTCAGCAAATGAGAGTTCCCCTGTGGATTCATGCCTGCGGAGTTGGGCTCACAATGTTGATAACCACTGCAGCTGTTTGTTTGATTGCTCTGCTCTGAGAACAAAGGTGTCCTTCTGAGAGCCTCCCCCAGAGCCCTTAACTCAACATTTCCTTGATATCCTGAATGACACAGCTAGGTTTTAGTGTGTTTGGGGGAAATTAAGTGGGACTTCCAAAAATGTTCCTTAACAAATGTCAGTGATTATGACATAATCATCTTCTCTAAAGAAATAAGTAATCACTGGCTCTGATTAAAAAAAATAACAAAACTCAAGCTATAAATTCCTAATTGCCTCTGAAAAACAAAGACAGACATGTTTCAATTTTCTCTGCAACTCCTCTCCTTTAGTGAGTAACACAAGCAACAGGCAGTTAGTTAAGCTCTCTGGAATCTAGTCTTTTGCTTGCTACAGAGGCCTTTGTTTCAAGCTTTACTGTACGTTAACACACCAGTCTAGTATACTGCTATCTCTGCCATGTGGGGTCTACAAAGACTCTACTGAGATATTACATAACACTGAATGGTTAGTTTGATAAGCGTGATGAGTCACTTCTTTCTCACAGTTACTAGGGAGGAGTAAAAATTGGTTTATTTCTTTCTTTTTGTGTCTGGGAGTGTTTGGTTTTGTTTTTCCCCGGAAGGTTGAGATATATAATAGTTTTCTGCTCTTATAATGAGATTTCTGAGGCTGGGTAGTATATAAAAAAAGGAAGCTTATTTATCTCACAGTTTTGGAGATAGAATATCTAAACAGCATGGTACCTATCTGGCAAGGGGCCGGCATAGCTGCCCCGCACCAAGGCATACCAATAAACATAAATGCAAGAAGTACTTACGTGGAGAGATAGGAAGGCAGGGTACTGTGAAAGCCAGGCTTGTATTTTGCAACAGCCTGGTCTTAGCAAACAAACTCGGGGGTCTTACAAGAACCTTTTCGTTTTTTATTAAAGTCTTTCTAGTGAACTAAGTTCTTCCCATTAGGCCCGATATCCAAAGAGCTTCACCATCTCTGTAGAACCACCCTAGGGACCAAGTTGTCAACATATGAACCTCTCGAATGCACGCTCCCAACTCATCCAGTCTGTCCATGACAAGATATTTAACACTACCCCAGTCTTAAAACCACTATATGACCTTCCAGGGTATAAATAAATATTCAGTTAGCCATTCCCCTGTGGATGTAGACTGTGGTTGGCTATAATTTTTTTACTGCTTCATATAATCCCACAAACCATGTTTTTATGAACAGTCATGACAACGGTAGATACTTACAAAATGCTTACTTCTTGCTCAGCATAGTTCTTCAGGTGTGTGTGTGTGTGTGGTGTCTGTGGTGTGTGTGTGTGTGTGGTGTCCCCACAGCAATTCTTAGGTGCAGCTTTACTTTTAATAACATCAGCCACAGAAAGGTTCTGTGAGCCAAGCCATGTAATGGCTATTGAGTTGCACAGTTGGAATTTGACTCCATATAGAACTATGTAAGTATAAATCAAATACTTTAATCCATGTAGCTTTTTTCCAGTTTTTTTTTCTACTGCCCTGAGTGATCGCCATTCTCCAGCTCATCCTTGGCTCATGAAGCTACTTATTCCATTCGGTCATCAGCTCTGTGCCTATGGTGGCCACATTTCCAGGATCCACTGGCTTCTAGTTGGCTTCCCCAGCAACCAGTGAGATGTGTGTATGCAGTTGGAGGCTGCTTGTTTCCCACCCCAATCCTCTTTATTCCTGTTGCCTTGTGTAGCTCTGGTCGGAATGAACTCTTGACATATATATGCTTACATATTTAAGCATTGCCTGACACCCCTCCTCACCTGTTCACACCCCTCCAGTCTTAAGATAGAACCCCAGATGACCTTCCTGTCCTGCTTAGCATCTACCCAAATGTGTACATTCTCTTGCGTGCTCTGGAATCCCCCAAGGGAATGCTAAAGAACAGGATGTATCATCGGGGACCTAACTTGAGACGCTCGGTCTGGGTGGTTTCCTTTCCCCGACCTTGAGTTTCCTCAGCTTTGGGATGGGGATAGCAGTCCTGGAGATTGAAGATGAAAACTGCGAATGATGGCAACTGTGTCTGACCTGCTGTTTTGTTTGCCCTAGCCTGTCCTTAATCTGTTTCACATGAGAGTTTCTCGAATAGTTGAGCAAGATCGGGAGGAAACCAGGCCACAGCCATAGTCACCCAATGTTGTTCTGTGCAGGACAGCACCAGACCACAGTGACATACACATAGTAGGGCTTGTTTATCTCTCTGTGATTATGGTAGGTCTTGATAGGCCCAGGATTCCTGTGTCATCCTGGACGTGCTCTCTCGCTGTGCTGTTTACCCTGCAAGGAATGCTGACCTTCACTACGAAGGTCTGTTTCCCAAATCTCTTCTAGTTCTAAACAGTTTGTCATGCTTTTGCGTGCAAAGGTACCTATTTTCCCTGGGCGAATTATCTGTAAACAGGCATTTGGACAAATCCTGTGAGAATCCACTAACGCAGTGATGTCTAATCATTCACGATGTACGTGTTCTTCCTCCTGCTTCCCTAAGAATCAAATTAGTATGATGGAGCCGTGCCATCATTTCTGTCGGAGATACCTATTAGCACAAATCTCATGTGCAGCGTGGGGATGTGCTGTTTACACTTCATAGTTTTCCCAGGAAAGAAAATATCCCAGTTTGATTGGATTGTGGGGAACAGATGAAATAATCTTATGAATCTGTCCCCTAACTACTACCTGGTCAAGATAAGTCTCCCAGCAGGAGGACTGAGAGTTCAGGGCCAGCCTGGGCTACATAGTGAGAGTCTATCTTAGAAACATCAGAAAGTCCCAGTACTCCAGAGGCGGAGACTGGTAGGTCTCTGAAAGTTGGAGGCCAGCCTGGTCTACATAGTCTACCTAGGGCTGCATAGTGAGATCCTATCTCAAAAATAAGTAAAATATGTTTAATCACTAAGGGGCAAAGTGAGTGGTAAGAAAGTAAGGTAGACATTGCACAATAGGGAATGTTCATATGACACCCACTGTGCACAGGACTATTGTAAAATATATAGGCTAGATCGTTGGGAGGTACCTAGGCCAGTGTACCTCACGTACATATACCTTTGATTCCCAGAAGTTTAGAAGCATCACCAGACAGGAATCTGAGACGATGATTCATCCTGGGGAGAGAAGAAGGTGGGGTAAGAAGATGAGAAGGTGAAGGGACTCTCGGTGAATGCTACATTTCCCTGTAGAACTGACATTCCATTTAGTGCAGGGAAGCTTATGCACAGGACAGGAAGGCCTTGAGAAGGACGGAAGGTCATAGGCATCTGAGTCAGTGGGACACGGATGGGTCTTCTTTCCTAGCTCCATGGCTTCTTTCCTGGAGCTCAGATTCAGATCCTTTGTGGATCAATCAGAAAACAAAAAAAGCCTTTGTGTCATTGTGGGAAAAAGAAATCACATGTTACCAGAGGCTTACTGCTTCCGGGTGGTAGCCCTCAGCCAGCACTTGTCCCTTTCTCGTCTTCGGGTCTTTCCGGTGGGCTTCTGGTGTCAGAAGTGGGAAAATATTTAAGTAAGTTTCCAGTGTAACTGGAAAAGCACTGGCCAGCTAGAGCCGTCCTCACAGACACTGAGGGCAGGGTTGCTGCCACACTGCCTTTCCTTGGCCGCCAGCTCTTCTTTCTGTACTCAAAGACCCCAGAGCACATTCCAGACAGTGCATTGTGCTGCCCCTCCATGGTTAAATATGCCCATAGGAAGTAACATTTCCTCATCAGCATAAGGGGTGTGGCTGCTTTACACCCCCCCCCCTCCCCTGGCAATTGTCAGGAGCACACCTTTGGAAAGGATGTAAAGTGCAGTGACTGTGTAGTCCTTGGTCTCATGTTTGCAAAAATAAAATCGCAAGGGTGTGTATCAGCTTTTTCTCACGCTACTCTTAGTCTTCGTACGTCCATTTTATTTTTCCATAAAACATTTAAAGTGTATTGAAGTTCAATAAATAGTAACTAAGATAGATGTGGGCATGGAGTAGGAAGTGCTGACGGAGCTCTGCAATGCCCGGTTTTTGTTCATTTGTTTGTTTGGTTTGGTTTGGTTTCTGGTTTGGTTTTAAGGGCACTAAATTTGACTTTTTCTGGATTCATCTGATCCCTTTGTCTTCCTTCATGCAGATGTGTAGAGTGCTTTTGAGTTGAAGTTTGATCTTTTTATCTTGGTGATTTTTAAAGGGTTTCTGGAACCAAGGCATATTTCCATATTATTTCACACAGGAGATAATATTTTTTCATCCCCTAGGTTAACCCCAAAGTAGGTCATATCACTGTCCCGTTTGACAGATGCAAAAACTGAGGCTTTAAAATGTCAAAACAGCCTTTTTAAGGGTACAAAGATAATAGGGGAGCAGACAAGAATCAGGACCCATAGCTCTAACTTCAGCCTGGCTCCTGCCAAGTGTTGTATTGCTCCTCTTCCTTGTGAACTCTGAATTTAAAATAAAGAGAAGCCACTCATTGCATTAGAAGGGGGTAATGTGATCAGAGCGAGCCTCACAATGGGCAGCTTTGCTAGGAGCAGCAAGGACTTAGGGATCAATACTCAGGGATTGGAGACAAAGGACCTGTTGGCAAGGGCTTTGGGGCTCTGGAGAGCTGATGTTAAGGTTATGAACGTTCGAGTTCAAAACAAACACAGCCTTTGACCCGAGGGAATTTAAAATTTGATAGTTGAGTGCCATGACGAGCAAAGCAAAGAGTGTATTTATTGGACTGGAATAGCCCATACAGAATTGAGGGCACTGATGAAGAGAGATGTCAGGAATAAGGAAAAGAAACTGCTAGGGTTTGCATTTGATTTACCGCACCCCTGGCTTATGTGTTTGAACATGATTTCCAGCTGGTGGTGTTGTGGGGGCACTGGGAAGGGGTTAAAACTTGTAGCCTGGATCCAGCTCCGGTCAAATTCTCTTGAGTCCTGTTTGGTCACAATGTGAGGAACAGAGGAGGCCTCTATCACTAGAGTTAGAAGCACTCCCTTATCACTTGGCTTGCACTAACCTTCTGAAACCATAAATCGAAACCTTCCTCTCTTAGGACAGTCTTTCGGCCACAGGAGCAAAATGTAGCTAATAATGATTTTTTGCACAGCAATGCATACCGGAAGTTCTTAGGAGACCTATGGCGAACGGGAAGTGAGGCCGGTGTCTCCTTTGCAAACCCGAAGAGGACCTGCCTTCTGTGTAACCATTTTGCTCACACACTTCCACTTACACTGCTGGGGATAGCACTTTCCCTTTGGATGGGTGGTGGGTAGGAAGGGAGCATGATCACCAGTCCAGCCTTAGGTGTCAAAGCCAACCGAGCAGGAGGCAGTTTGAACCCAAGCATACTGCGATGTCTGACTGGGTACCTGTATCCTGTGGTGTGCTTACAGCTGAATTTCAGTGCAAACCGTACAGTTCTTTGCACCTTATTAGTTTCTTAAAAGCACCCAGGGCTTGTTTCTGTGCTGTTCATCTTAAACGCCTTCCTTCCTGATAATCTAATTATAGACATCTGTAAGGCAGTGACACTGAGAGCAGTCACCCACTGACCCTCTTCCCAGCAAACTCACAGATTTCTGAGGCTGACCCAAAGCTGGAAGTGAATGTTCCCGACCTCCACTCCTACCCCTCACCCTTTCTCTCCCCTCCTCTTCCCCTCCCCTTCCCTTTTTCTCGCACTCCCCCTCTTCCTCCTCGCCTGCTCTTCCTCAGCCCTTGCCATCTTTGCTTGTCTTTATAATCCACAAATCTGACCAGGTCATCCTTAGGCAGAAGCCACAATACACAGGGAGTTTATGCACGTTGAGAATTGCTGCTTGCAGGCACTGCAAATATCTACAGCTTGAAGGCTCCCTCCACAAGTGGCTGAGCAGGGCAACCCTACCTACCCACAACTGTGGCTTTCGGCTCTGATGTGGCAATAAAGTGAGCCGAGGATCCTTTACAGACAGAAGTCTGGTTCCCCCAGTCACAGGTTGCTCCCTTGATTGACTGGCAATGGGACCAAGAAGTAGTTGGTTTCCAAGCAGCCCTGCATATGTGTCACCTTCGGTGACCTGGTGCCGTCACTCTCCAACTTGAGCTCCATCACAGTCTGCTAAGATAGTTCACGGGGCTGTACCCCTAAGATTCCTGCTTCCATGCATGCATAGCCTGCACAGCTAGGTCTCTATGCTCCTGTCAAGTCCCCAAGGGATGCTGCTGCCGCCGGACGTGAGAACCCACTTTGCTGGTCTGTAAAGAGCTTTCCAGGAGCTCTGCGTGATTGTGTAATAAGAAAGCGTGCCAACCCAGATACATACCCGTGGTTCTTTGGGAAAAGACAGACAGACAAAAAACAGCCATTTAATGGGAGCAGGAGAGTTCTTCCAGAGGACCCAGGTTTGATTCCCAGTACCCATAAGGTGATTCACAACCACTTGTTACTCCAGTCCCAGACGAATCCTATGCCTTCTTCTGGTCACTGTAGACACATGGTATACAGAAGACATGAAGATAAAATGTTCATCAAGAATAAATAAATAAATCTTTAAAAACTGCCTTAGGTACAAATATTAAAATTTCTTGCTTCTCTTTTCATAGGTACAAATATTAAAATTTCTTGCTTCTGTGTTCATATGTGAGTTGGACGATTCCCTTTCCCCCCATAAATCAGTACCCTCATCAATGAGCAGGCAGCTGAGGCTTGAGTCTGAAAAGAGCGGGATAGAGAGGTGGGACGATGCTGTTGCTGATACTCCATCTTAGCCAAAGACTCAAAAGATACTTCAATAGACTATGCCTTAGGAGTCAATAGAATTATTACAACAACCAAGAAATCCTTTGGGGCTGCAAGGCTTTGCTGAGCGAGGCAGCCTGGGCAGATAGGAATGACAGTGCATACAAGGCTCCTAGGAGTGTCCAGCGTGTGGCGGAGGAATCGCCACGAATGGAGGGCAGCACATACTCGTAAACTTAAAACATTATGAGATGTTTTTCTTCTTGTAACTCAGTTCTCAAACACAAACGTTGCAGATGACACTATGGTGCCACAGTGTCCAAAGACTGGACACCCCAGACAGCTTGCAGTATGGCCAGAAGTGAAAGCTAACCTAAGTGTAGTACCTGACCCCTCTTAGAGGGCATTTGATCTGCAGAATATACAGACTATATGGAGATCTATCTATCTTGTATATAAATAATATGCCCATGAACGCGCGCGCACGCGTGCGCACACACACACACTTTCCTGTGTCCATTGCTTGGACCTATACTGCCATTTCCTTTTCAAAAGCTGTCCTCAAACTCGAGTGAACAGCCCACATGCAGTGTCTACAGTTCTACGACTCCATCGTTGCCAGGTGCCAGGTGTAAGCCTGTTGCCCAACTGTGTTTTTCTGCTCTCCCGACTGATGGGCATATGAATGTATTTATGTGTTGTTCTGCTTCCAGAGACATTGCAGGACTGACCTTTGAACCCAAGCCCACACAGACAGTGCAACTTGGCCCCCACACTCTTCCCGTCCTTCCTCCCGTGGCTCTTCTCTCGGTCAAGTGCCCTGCGCTCATCAGTAGGGAAGAAAAGGCCTTATTCTGTGCATTCAACAGACCCCTAATTAGTGGCAATCATGAAAACTGACGTCTGTGCTGCCTTTCCATTCTCCATTGTTGTATTTGCAGTTCCTGGGCTGGGTGAACAGAGCTGGCCTTATTCTGCAGCAACGTGAAAGCCAGGCTGTGGCTTCAGCTCCGAGGAAGGTAGCGCTGGGGGTGCAAGTGCTGTGTAATTACGCCAAGCATTATCAACAGAAAGTGATTGCAGCTGCATTCCAAGGCGTGTGGAGACATGCCACCAGGCATCTGGGTTATCAGAAAGAACAAGTTTGTTGTGATGGGTGATGTCCTGTGACAGCCAGCTCTCTGCTTCACATGGGGTGGGTACCACTTCCCACACCGTTTTCTCTCTGCAGCTCTTTTGGAGTTATTTCTTATGCATTCTCCAGACTGGTGGCCTCTGCAGTATTCACTCGTCTTCCATCTGTCCTTATCTCTTCCTTACTCATAGCTGTTTCACTCTTTTTTCTTTTTAAATATACATTTTTATCTTTTTCTTTTTCCTCTTTAGGGAAGAATCTCTTGGTTTAGGCACACTGGCCTGCTAACATAACATTAGAACAATCTGGTTCACTTTATTTTTAACCAATGGGTGTTGAATCATTGAACCTGCCATGTGGGCTCCTTCCAGAAACCTCCCCTATTCCAGATTTCCTTATTGTCCCCCCCCCCCCCAAACTTCATTATCTTAACAAAATGCTTGTGTGAGAAAGTAGAGGCAAAGGTCACAGTGAGTCTATCTGTCCCATTTGCTGCCCAGCTCACATCCCGGGCATCCGAGTGATGCTCAGCTTCAGTGGGACATCGTGGCTCCAGGATAGACCATTCCATTAACCTCACATCCATGAGTGCTCAAAAGCTCCTTCACTGTGGCCCACTTGCTCACTCTACCTCTCTCAAGAAAATGCCATCTTTATCCTTTTACTGAGATCTTAGGGACACTGAGCTTGCTTTGGGTGCTCTGTTTCTTGAGTCCCCTCAGCCGACACATTATCTGCCATTTGAGGGACAGCTACAGAATGCTCTCGAGTACCCACATGTCACCAGAGAATGTTGGTCTTCAAGTGCCCTGTCAATTTGGGAATACCATGCTTTTGTAATCGTCCTGGTGCCTCGGGTTCGCTGGTATGTGCCAAGGGACTGCTGAAGACGATGGAGGTGTCATGGTAGCCTTCGCTTAGGTTCTGAACCCCCTTTCTTAACATTTTCCACAGGAATGTGGCTTCCTCGCGGTGAGCACTCTTCCACCTCTTCCCTCTGAAACCCCGGCGTGTTATGAAGGAAATGAGAGCCATATGTTTCTGATTCATTTACATGTAGCTCATCAAAATGTAGTTTTGTAAGAGGTCTTTGGTGTCCAAGAAGTCTTTGGAGCCTTTTTATGAGACTGTTAACCACCCTCCCCCTTTCCTCTCAGAACCAGGAAGTTGGGAGTTGCCAAGAGTAAATAGAATCAAGCCTCCATTCACTCTGGCACTGCTGCGGCCCACCTCTGCTGAGAGTCCCTGGCAGACTCAGCTTCAGCAAAAGTGGAGGAGATGCTATGGCCGTGGAAGTATGCACACAGCCTGCTTAAAGTCCACGTGGGTTGGGGTGGAGGAGTGGGGGGAGAGCAGGGGGGGGGAAGGCAGGCTGGGGAGATGGCTCCTTGATAAAGTGCTTTCTCTGCAATCAGAAGGAGCTGTGTTCAACACCCGCCTCCCCAAAGCAATGTATAAAAGCCAACTGCCTTGACATGAATTTGTAATCTCAGCTGTGGATGTGGACACAGGAGGACCCCAGGGACTCAATAACCAGTCAGTATAGCTAAATCTTCAAGTTCTGCGTTCAGTAAGAGACTCTGTTTCAGAAAATGAAAGGGTCAGTTTATTGAGGAAGATACCATATGTGGACCTCTGGCCCCAACACACACACACATATACACGCGAAGATAGTAAGATGGCAATACATGGACCACAAGTTTAGAGAAGAGGATTATAGGGCACAGGTTCTGCCCAGCTTTCTCGCAGTGACTCCTGTCCTTTTCTTTCTTGGTATATATTTAGGTATGCACCTATCACGTGTGTATGTACCTGTGCAGTCCAGAGGTCAACTTCAGACATATTTCAGGAACCATCTACCTTGTTTTGTTTGAAACCAGGAATTCACTGGTGTGATTGGGTTGGCTGGCCAGTAAGCTCCAGGGATCTTCTTCCTCTACCCTCTCGCTGGGACCACACCTGTCTTTTTATGCAGGTTCCAAGGATTGAACTTACACCTTTATGTTTGTGCAGCAAGCATTTTTTCTGAAAAAGTCATCTCTCAAGCCTGACTTCTGTCTTTTTGTTGGGCAGTGTTGGGACAGTGTCAGAGGTACCAACATCTACAAGCTAGACTTCAGGGTGGTGTTTTTGGCACTTAGTTTATTTAAAGATATTTCTGAGCATTTAGTTTCTTCAGCAGAAGATGGCTCATAAGCTTTCAGGAAAAATCTACCTGCTGCCAGTAAGACTCCAGCATTTTCATGCTATAAAACCACAGAAATGAAATGAGTCAGCCTGCTCCCAGCCTTGGCTCAAAGAGAAGCTACGGGGTATTCTGTGCTTTGGAAAGATGGGTTGTGGAAATCCATTGAGAGGTTAGTATTCCTCACCTAGCTATTGGTCTTAAGCAGCATGAAAGATGTTCTTCCCTGATCTTCACATGCACTGACTTGTTCCTTCATCCAGGATGGTAACAAACTTCCTGGGGCCTTAACCTGGCTCTATGGAAATATGTAGGCGTCATGGTGAGAGAAGCCAGTTCTAGAACCTTCTTCCAGGTTGAACCCGACCTCTATCCAGAGACTTTATTTCATGTTCATTTATACTATGAAATTAAAAATAGACCCACTCATTCCTAAACATTTCAACCTTCAACATGTAATCATGTTCCAGAATAGAAAATTGGATGGAGCCACTGCTCAGCCCCCGTATGAAGACATTACACTTAGATATTACCTGTGTGTGTTTTTGTATGTTTGTATCAGTGAGAGAACCATTTTCCGTAGTCTTTCGAAATAGTTCGTATTAACTATAGAGTGTTTCAGTCTCACGGCAGCGCTGGTTGCCTACCCTAAAAACAGTCCATTTACAGTTCTAGCAATGTATGGAGGGGCTCCTGAGGCCACACTCCTAGCTAAGGAGAAAGGTCCTGGCAGTTGATGGCTGCTGAGAAGCGGGTCACTAATCTCTTCTGAGAAGTGTGGTCACCAGTAGGTTGCCCTTGCATATACAGTCAGTACTAATTGGACTCTGGATTTTTAAAATTAACAAAGAAAAGAGGGCATGAAATTGGGTGGTTGGGAGGAGGCATGTTCGGGAAGAGAGGCTTGGGAGTAGAGTCGGAAGAGGGAGCATGGACGGGCATAATCACAACACAATGGATACACGTATGAAAGTTTAGAATAATAAATAAAAACATTGTTTCTAAAAAGAGGTGGGAAGTAGTCTGAATTACATCTCTGGGATCCTTGGACAATGAACTTAATTTGAAATTCCATGGCCGTATGAAAACGTTACAGAAAAATGTGTGCCTAAGTGATGTTCACTGGGTCGTGATTATTTCTCAGCATGAGGAGGCAAGTGTTTTTTATGAGATAGGAGACCAATAGAGAAGTATATCCCATGCTCTCTCAGCCTCTGCATGCGCATTCACATGCTGTCTGTCTGTCTCTCTCTCTCTCTGTGCACACATGCAGTACACATGCGATCTCCCTCTCTCTCTCACCCACACACCAAACCACAAAACATAACTATCACTGAATATAATGGTGGTCAGATTTCGTCCTTAGGTGTTGCCTGCAGCTGACCCTCTACTCCAAAGTAATACCGCTGTACAGTTAATAAAATGCTGGTCACATCATCCCTCCTGCTCCGGGTCTCCCAGGGACTCCCACGGGCAGGGAAACAGAACTGACTATCATCCAGTGACTTTTTCCCAGTGACTCTACACCATTGTGTGCATTGTGAATTCAACAGATATTCAGGGTTTGTTGGTGCTGGATCTTCCTTGGGTGCTGCAGGAACAATCCTGAAAACAACTATGTTCTGGGCCCCCCTGCAGTCTCTTCTAGGTCATGCATTTGTTCTAGACAAAGGAGTAGGCTTAGACGGATGGTGAGCTGGGCTCTTCAACTGCTTCTCAGTCAAGTCAGCTTTGTGTTACTGTGACAAAATAGCTGAGATCACCATCTTTGAAGAGAGAAATGGACTGTTTTGGCTTATAGCTTCTAAGAAAAGCTTTAGTCCCTAGCCGCTTAGTTCATTTTCCTTGGCTTATGGTGAAGTAGACATCATGGTAGATGTGTGGTAGAACAAGGTACTCATCTCATGATGGCCAGAGAGAGAGGGAAAAAGAAATGAACATCCACACACTGGGTTCTCAAAACTCTCCATTACTGAACTTCCACCCCCTTGGTCCCACCTGTCCAAGGCTCCACACACAGAGACTAGGCGTCTATCCAAACCGTCATCAGCCTAGTTTGAAAGATTCATAGTTTCCATCCCAACTCCAAATACTCCAAATACTAATTTTCCTCTGAACAGCCCTTCTGTTGTTGTGTAAAAGAGACTCAGCCATGTAAAAGCCTCACACTGAAAGCCTTCTTGTTAGGATACTCCTCTAGTCTGGGAGTCTGAAGATCCAGGAATTTTCACCAGTGTGTTTCAGGTAGTTTAGATTTAGATTTGACATTGTCTTAAAGACCAGAACCACTGGAGTGTACCCTGTGAAATGTTCTCTCTCTCTCTCTCTCTCTCTCTCTCTCTCTCTCTCTCTCTCTCTCTCTCTCTCTCTCTCTTGTCGGAATGGCCACTGTTGGCCATTCTTCAGGGTCAGCCTGGTATGTTATCTTCTTTGTGTACAGTATGGGATTAAGTGTTCGTGAACTGTACATGGGATTTCTTTGTGTCCCCAGAACTCAGATATTTCTGAGCTGTCAGAATCATCTGTCGTTTGTCCACTTGGCAGGCATCTTACTTACGTAGATGAAGAGACAAGCATTTTATTAGAACTTGTTTTCCATGCCCTTCCAGGCAGCAGCTGGTGGGATTCCTCACAGTGTGATCCCCCCTTCCCCAAAGGGCTTCTATAACCCTCTTTATCCTTTCCTACTGCCTTCGCCTCTTGACATGTTAAGGAAAGAATCCCTTAAGACTTGGGGGAAGGGGGATAGAGCATGTGCATAGGCAACTACCTCCATCTCGTGAGACTCCTCTCCCCTGGATCTGCCCAGAGACTGTGGGCGTTTGACCCAGGAAGGCCTAAAGGGCAGCAGAAATGCTGGACATTTCTGTTAAGTGTATGAAGGAGCAGAGTGGTCCAGGTGGAAGAAAAAACTGTCTCTTGCAGATTGCCGCTGCCAATGTTTCTCTGTTGATGTGCGTCTGTGCTCACCTTTGGGAGTGGAGGTAAAGTGTGGTGACTTTGGTTTGCAGGCTGTGTGGGCTCCCTTTTCACCCACAGTCTGGTCTGTGGCACGCTGCTGTGTAAGTCCTTCCCCAAATCAGAGTATCTGACTTCTAGCATTTTTCCTGTGTGGATTTGTCATGATCGTGTCCTTCTTTTGATAGTAACAGATAAAAGGGGCAGAATCTGAGTTAGGCAGGTAAACATACTCTCCCTCCCATATACCTGCTCATCGCTGGTCAGCTTCAGTTGTCTGCCACAGAACCAGAAATCCTGTGTTGCGCGCCCCCCTCCCCAGGATTAAGTTTTCTGAGCCCACACTCTGCATTGTACTTCATTTTCAAGTCAAGCAGTTGGTCTAGTTTTATGAGGCATGTCTCTGGCACCTGTCGGTGCCAGCTGCAGAGCAAGATTTTCTTTAAAATGGAGTGTGGGAGATACAAAAATCTAAAAGGAATTTTTTTAAAAAAAAAAAACCCTCAAAGTATCCATTTATCTGTTAGAAATGCCAGCTAAGATTTAAAGTGCGGGGAGTGGGGCTCACACCTGTAATCCCAGCACACAGAAGGCTGAAGCTTAGCGCTTCGCTCAGCGAAGAGTTTTCAAAGAATGGATTGCCGGGGTACTGGCTCTCAGCTCATCAGGCGCCCAAGTGTTTCTAGCATTGACTAAAAAAATCAAAGTGGTATCAGGAAACGGCAGCCGGAAATCAGATGAAGCGGGGCACAGTGACCTGCGTACCACACTGAGTTAGGTCACAGTGTGACAGACTGCCCGAGATGGCTGTGTGACCACACAGATGAAATAGCATGGATTAGAAGATTGATAAGGGGACTTTGACAAAGGTGAGACGGCTGCTATAAGTTAATCGAGTTCTAAAAGAAAAAAAAATAACACCACCCCAGCATCACCACCACGGGGAAAAAATTACACAGAGCAGACAAATGCCTGGAAGGAAGCATGGAGATGCAGGTAAGTACTGGTTTTGAGTATAATGGCTCAGACCTTCACCTCTCCCCTTCGTGGCTGACAGGTGATGTAACCGAGATAACCTCTGAGTAAGTTTCCTCATTTGTAAATGAGGTAACCATGGTGTGTAGCTCACGGGCTTAGGTGGATGAGCTACACTGATACCCATGAAGAATTTAGGCCAGTGACTTACATACACTGTGTGCTTAATGAATGTGCGCTGCACTGAACATACCTGAAAGGTAAGATTAAGGGAGATTATCTTGTCTTCAGTCTTGAAATTACATTACAGGTACTTTCTGTAATGGACATGTGTCATTTTGATAGAAAAAAAAAGGTTTTCAGGGTTTGAAATATATAAATATATCACGAATGAGTCATACTTAGATGACTGGAAAAGCATCCAGAACATATTTTCATCAAGTGAAGCAAAAATTTTTTTGCCAACCTTCAACCCAAATTCCTCTCTAACCTCTGTAAATGGAATTAAAAGGTCTCAGCAAATTCCCCAAACATCTCTGCTTCTCAAAAAGTTTTGCTATACATTAGACGGTTTGATCCCTTGATTACTACAAACAATAAGATGTATTTTAAGAAGTGGATAAATAGGCATTGCTCAGGAAGTAATTTAATTAGCTGAAATGTAAGCGCTTATACCTCCACAAAGTAACCTCATGCCAACTACAGTTCTTAATCTCTTGTTGTGCTGTGTTGCTCTGTTGTTTTATAGAGTGCTATGTTCCGGCCTATAGGGCAATCCTGTCATTTCTTACAGGAAAAGATTCACAAACAAGTTTAGGGGCCTCATTTTTGTTTTAGAGGGAGCCAGCCTGAATATGTCACCTTTATAGATGCCACCAAGAGGACCAAATGCCAGCTCAAAAAACTATTTTCAGTGCACTCCGAACTTCAGATTTTAAGCAGATCCCATACACAACAGGCTAAAGTAGAAACACTGTCTTTTTAAAGGCTATATTTCATGGCCAGTTTTATGAAAACTCCCTGTGCATATTTAACACCAGCATCTTCATCATCTTGGGACAGCTTCCTTTTCCAGCCAACAGGTTTTCAAAGCCTGCTGGGCTCACTTCTGCCTAAGTGGTTAGTAGCACAGAGCTTCTGAAGTGGAATGTATTGCAGAATTTTCTCTGCACCCATAAATCCTCACTCACACAACATTCCAGTATCCATTTTCAGACCATCCTGTGAGTGCATCTGTGCCTCTCATAACTACTCATTGGTTTGCTTTTAAAATTAGTCCTCCGAGGATATGTTTTCAGCGGCACCTAAAACCTGGCATTGTGTAGAAATTCATATTAGAAATAGTTCTTTGTCAGTCTTTTTTTTTCCTTCTCATTTCTCATTTCAGCTGTTGAGTTTGCTATTTAACAAACCAGCCCCATATTTGTTACTTAAAATACATACCAAGGACTGGGGAAGTGCTTGCTGTGTCCCATGTAAAAGCCAGGCACAAGCAACATGCGCTTGTAACCGCAATATTGGGTATACAAAGGCAGGTGAATTCCACAGAGCTCACTGGCTAGCTTGCCTAGCCAATCAGCAAGCGCCAGATCCAGTGTGAGACTCTTTTTCAAACAAACAAACAAACAACAAAAAGAAGGTGGGGAATGACAGAAGATGCCACCAGTTGGCCATTTTTGGCCTCATCTAGCACACAAATTTATATATACACACACACAGATGAGTCCATATGCCACGCACAAGGATAACAACAGAAGTGACTTTGTGAATATGGAAATTAGCTGTGCTATCTTCTGCTGCTCTTGTTTGGACTCATTCATATTACAGCTGGCATAGATGGTTTGACCCAGATGGCCTCACCTTATGCCCACCAATCGGTGCTAGGTGTCAGGCTAGTCCCTCTCTGTGGTCCTTTCTGCTCCAAGACGCTCACACAATTTTTTGATTGGACAGATGCAGAACAACAATAGGGGAAGGGTAGAAGCTATTGTAAAACCTCGCTCAAGAGTGAGAGGCTACTCGACACATCTCCAGGGTTCTGAAGGTCTCTGTTAGTTATGAGGCTAACCCAGACTTTAGTGAGGCAATAGACTCTTCCTGGCAAGGGTGGCCATTTTCAACCGATTGTGACCTCATTTTTAAAGGTAATGTCTATTGGTTTCTATAAGCATCTAAAAACTTGCATCGAGTAGAAATAGTTTAAATGCGGGCATGACTTCCTCAGCGTATGCAGTAGTTCAAAACCAAGACAGCTGAGAGTGACCGGTGTCATGAAATCTGTTCTAAGAATGCCAATGAGCCAACCCTTAGAGTCTGAGGAATCATTACATTGCTAGATGTTTGCATAAAGGGAAAGTGAGTGAGGCTGACCCATGTCTGTTGTCCATCTTGAAGAGTGGCAACAGGTTAATGCTTCCTCCCCACATGGGAAGAAGTAGTGCTGTATACGTTTGCCAAAGCCTCTAGGATGGTTTTATAAAGTTAACATTTCTTTAAGGATCTACTTTGATACAACAGAGCACTTTGGTTACTATTGCTCTCTTGTAAGCAAGCAAATTCAGGCACAAGAGACACCTTTGCAAACGCAGCCACTTTCTGAGGCCGGGAGCCAGCCTCTCGTTGTAATTAGCAGACATCTCGTGTGCATCAGCGGAGCTGCCATGAGGGCGTAATTACCAGGCCTAGAGTCTGCCTTTACCTACATCGTCGAGTGAAATGAAAACCAGATGAAAAATCAAATGTTCTATGCAGGAGGGGGGAAAAATGGATGCAAAATGAGGCCTGCAAAACTCTGTAGTGCTTGAAGGTTAGCTCATTGCTTTATAGAGGGAAAGGCCAGGAAATGCTCCGAGTGAGGAGTCGCTTCAAGAAACCACAGATGAAATAGCTTGACATCATAAATACATTTTTAAAATGCATAGTGTGCAGCATAAAAGGCGGCCTGCAATTTGTGAATTATGTATACTATAAAAGCTCGTAGGTAAATACGTGTAATTGGAGTCCCCAGTGCTCTGGCAAAGCTCATTTTTCCAACCAAAAAGAGAGAGAGAGAGAGAGAGAGAGAGAGAGAGAGAGAGAGAGAGAGAGAGAGAGAGAGAGAGAGAGAGAAAAGAAGAAGAAAAAGGAAAAAAACCAACAACCACTACATTGCCTCTTTAAGAGTATTAGTTTGATTTGAGAGGCTCCTCTCTGCCAATGAAAGGGTAGGGTTGGGGGACAGTATTTACAGAAATCGAGACGACCATGCTGTACTTGAATATGTGGAGAGTGTGCGTGTTATGCGAGAAAATGAGAAGTCTCTGCTTTCCATTGAGAAGCAATTAGAGAAGGCCTTTTTGTGGCTGCTGGAACACAGATGCAAGACTCCTCTAAGTCTGAAGTATAAAATGAAGGTGGAAAATTAAATCTGGATGCATCTCTGGGTGTCTGAGACCACTGGAGAAGGGGTCTAGGCCTGGGGCAGTAGACATGATTCTGTTCGCTATGGGAAATGTGTTCTAGGGATTCATGCCCAGTCCCAGTTGAGATTGGATGGAACCTGAGGAATCCTTCTGGTCCAGAAATTCCCTTCAGAGCAGTAAACTGGATATTGATGGGGACTCTTGCCCCCCCCCCAAATTTTGCAGAGCCTAATGTTTGGGTTTTGTTGATTCTTCCATCAGCTAGTCCTGTCTACTATTCCAAAATAGTCTATAGGTCAAGGGTAGCTGAGCTCATTGCCTGGAATTTCCAAATACACCAGCTAAGCATCACCAGTGGAAATCAGCCTGAACCTTCAGTAGCATAACACTGCAGATGTTCTTTATTTGTTCAAGCTGGAAGCCAAGTGCAGTTCAGCAGGAGGTGGGGACTCTGTTCTTTGCCACCATTCTGAAATATAAAGTTCTCCCATCTTTTGGCCCCAGCTTGCCTGGGTCTTCTGTATCTCTTGCTTGGAATAGAAAGTGAGGATATAGCTGGCATGGGACAGGGGTGAGACAGGCTTGGAAGCAATGCACATCACTTCTACACACCTGCCTACCTGTATCACCTAACTACTTGCAAGAGAGGTGCAAGCTTTGCTAAGAGTCTCTCCTACATGGCTAGAGTTGCATTCACTGCAGGCTGTACAGGGCCACCAGAGGCCCCTCCTCTTGTTGGTGCTCAAACTGATAGATACCATGACCCAGAATCCCAGGTCATGCGACCCTCTGGCCAGTCTTCAGCAGAGCAGTGGAGTAACGAAACACCAGTGCTCGCTGCTGTGGCTCTGAGCTCTACTGAGCTGCACAGTCTTCAAGAGCATCCACCCTACTGCCACCGTGTACCTCCCCCATAGGAGTGGAGTCATTTGGCCAGACTTCTCGTGGAGTCCATTGCTTCCTAGCTCATCTCTGAGACAGTGGGTCTTGAGAATGGAAAGCCTAGTGCTCCTGTGTAGGGGCCTGCCACCCCGGGTGATTTAAAGATGGGAACAGCTGAGGAGCATGTGTAGCATTCTAGACATAGGGCCCTCCTTCCAGTCTGTAAATTATGGATATTGGCTTAAAGAAGCCTTTGTCTCTTAAAATAAGTTCTCCATGTTCGGGATTAGAAGCAGCTGGAAGTCTCTGGGCTGGGCAGAGCCTCTGTGTTGTGCGCAGTAGGCACAGCAGATACTCTGGAATGACTTGCATACCTAGCGTGCCAGCGAAGCCACATCTTCTTCAGGTGTCGATCCTGGGAGAGAGGATGCTGGGCTGTCAAGGAAGAGCACGGATTTCCACAAGGTTCATCATTGGTGAGCTCATTGTGTTCCCGTTCCCACGTTTCTATCCCACCTTGTCCTTTGCAGGCAAGCTGCGAGAACTAAAAACATTCAAGATGAGCTCTAGCATCAGAGTGTGTGTTCTTGGTGCTTTATTAACTGGTTCAATTAAATAAAGGTTTAATGCCTCTGGGATACGCAGTTGCTGTCTGGCAGTCACCAGATGCTACTACGCTCTGCTACAGATGGCTCACTGTGGAGTGTGGTAGCATAGACCTCAGTGATTATTTCCAGGAGCAGAAGTTGCGCCTCTCCCCAAAAGAGATATTAATTATACTCTTTAGGACCTTTGTTGTTATTTTATCTCAGTCACATTTAGAAAGAAAAAGGGGGGGGAGTTATGGGGATTTGTCTAGATCATATCATAGTTTTCTTTTACATCAGAGTTTCAGATATATAATTAAGGAGTAACTCTCAATTCCTATCCTTGTAAACTCTCCCTCAACCTGCAGTTAAATCCCAGGCTGGCTGATTCAGGGCATTGCTGGAGTCAGTGTGGCTTAGATGAGCGCCGTCTTCCACATGTGGGTACACAGTAAATACTCTTCTGGAATTGCCTTCCAGGTGCCCATTACATGCCAGGGCTGCATTGTCTGAAAGGACAGAGAGTGACAGTTCAGGGAGTGCAGGAATAAGTGGGCAATTATGCTAATTACGGGCCTAAGTGGCACTTGTTTTCCCTGCGCCCCCCTCCATGTGAACTGTCAAGTGAAACTTTCACAAGCCACTCTCTCCTAGAAAGCAGCTGTGGGGACGGGGACGAGTGGTCTGGCTCTGGTCTTCCCGGGCCTTGGCTTTCCCTTTAAATGTTTGAGCTTTGGGAATAGAGAGTATGGGAAGTGCATGACTTAGCTGAAATGCTTTGGCCTTTGCTTGGCTGGGCACGTGAATGGTTGTTCGTTTAGTCTCCCTCCAGGTGTGGAGAGAGCATAAACATCTCTTAAGGTCTGGCCAAGGCCTGATTGGCATGTCTTGATAACAGACTGGAGCATGAGGAAATGATCACCACAATACCGATAGCAGTTTATCATTCCGCTTATGGGAAGTTCTGTGACAACGAGCAAGGGTGCTTTATTGTTTGCTCATGTTCTCTTTCTCTCTGGAGTCAGCAGCAGGGCTGGCCAGTGTCAGCAACCTCCTGGTCCAGGCCAAAGAAGCTGAGACAGTGCTGTCTCAAGGGAAACACATGGGCGGGGGGAGGGGGGGTTGGGGGAGTGATGGCAGGTGCTGGTCCTTAACCTGCTCAGAGGAACACAGCTTCCTCCAGGTGGAGTACCCGTCCAGGCTGACGTCATCAGGCTAGGGAGGTACTGCCCTCTTGGAAAGAAGGAGAAACAGATGTTCTCTTAGTACGTGACTAGGCAGGACCAATTTTCTTTGGGTTTGGCTTGGCGAACTAGAAATCATTTGTGTTGGCCATAGGAGCCTGAGGCATGCACACAAATGGCAGAATGACATATGCTCATTGCTGCATGATCAAGAACCCTTGGGATCAGGAGCATGATCTTCAGCAGGAGCTCGTGGAGGAAGCTTGTCGTTTCCCATGCTTCCTATTCCTGTAGACACGCTCCTTCCCACAAGCATCCCTTCTGGGAGGGTGGCATGAGCACGTTCCTTCCTCTAATCTCTACAGAGTTAAAATAATAAAGTCAACATTTAAAAGATCTAATTAGCTCCAGAATTTGCCTCAAAAAAAAAGTAAGAGTGTCATATCCCCACCAAAACCCAGGATATAACTTCTATTGCAATCTTTAAAAATATTGATAGTTAATAATTGCTTACATTACAAACTGTGATAAGATACCTTTTGACATATTTATACAATGTGGCCTGATTAAATCCAGCTAACATATTAGTGACCATCTTTGCCTGTTTTTTTATGGTGAGACATGGGAATGCAGTCTCTTCATTGTTATTATAATTATCCCTCCCTCTGACTGGACTTGTTTGGCCAGCAGCCCCCATTCTCTCCTTCCCCACCTCTCCCTAGCCCCTGATAGTCATTGATCTGCTTCCATGAGTTCTACTTTATTAGATTCCAGATTTATGTGAACTAGTTTACTTCATTTATCCAAGTATTCAGGAAGGTCATCCTTTCCTGCCCAGCTTCTTCAAGCTGACTAGAATTCCACTGGGTCTGTTTCTCCATCGGGAACTTGCTTAAGCATGGAGGAATAATGTGTTCTTGCCAGTGTAGTTAAAGAATTTTAGAATAAACTAAAGAATGCCCTTCATTTGCTTGTGTATCCCTATGGATCAATCATTACAAAGGAGCTTCAGGGAAGGCAGTGAACAGCAGCCCTGCTTTATGAAGCAGCCTTATTGTAGTGCACACAGATTACTGACAATCTGCCATTCACTCCCATGTGGATCAGTTTACTCCAAGAAAATGAGCTGGCTGTGATACAGCACCCTTACAGTCTCAGCACTCGGAAGGCAGAGGCAAGAAGATTGCCACAAGTTCTGTCTACACTGTGTGTGCTAAGCCAACGAGAGTGACATAGTAAGACTTACCTCAGAAAAGCTAACAGAAAAACACCTTGTTTAGTTATTGCAGAGCCGTGCATTATAAAAGAAGAAAAGATATAAAGGCGCTATGCTGGTAGGAATGACTGGGACGTAGATGAGAAATAAACCAAGAAGTCAATGCTGGTGATGTCAGCGATGATAAGCTAAACGGTCTGATTAAAAAACAAAAGCAAAGTTGAGTGGAATAAGGAGTGTGGAGCTGTGTGCTCTTTCCTACAAGGGTCAGGTAAGCCTTGATGAAAGGTGGCCTGCCTGTGATAGACAGGAGAAGGTAGGGACATGTTTTTTCAAAGGCCATTCAAGGTTAATAGAACAGAAGGCAGAGCCTGGGACTGAGACACCAGATGGTAGCTAGCTCTTATAGCTGTATCTTTTTGCCTTTCTCTCTGTTGGTTTATCTTGTGTGTTACACATTCATAAGCTTTTCCTGGTACAGACACAGCCGATGGTGTTCCAAAAGTAATAGTGGTGACTATAGGAATCGGTCAGATATTCTGCCTGCTGTGTAGACTATGTCACCGGATAATCCAGTGGACACCTTTTGCTGCAAAAGTACATGGCCATGAATTTAGCCCTATGTGAATCTTCAAGTGTGTAATATGCCATGCATAGATGTGCCATTACTGTTCTTTCTACATTCAGACCTGAAAATAAGGAATGGTCTGGTTTGGTGGAGGGTTAGAAGCTTTGAAAATTCTGCAAGCCCGATAAATAATAGGAGCTTGTTTATGAAATGGTCAGAGCGGGAGGTTGGAGGTGGGAGTTGGGGGCGGGGGGAGAGTAGCACCCTTCACAGTGGCTGTATTGTCCTGTGAAATGAAGGCAAGCTATAATTACAGCGTGCGTGCTGCTTCTGGGTTCCAGTTGCCTTTGCTTTCATTTTTGAAAAAAAAAATAATCAAGGAATATGGAAACTAGATTAAGTTAATTTAATTAAGGAGAGACTGTCGATGAAATTGTAAAGTGCCTGGTTTCTGACCCATTTGCTGTTGAGCCCTTTTCCCTCTTTGATGTTGGAATAATCAGATTAGAATCAACGGGTTTCATGGGAAACCTATAGACATAAAGATCATGGAGTTAAAAGCTTCTCAAAGGAGTGGCCAGTTTTGATTTCTTGAATTCTTACTTCTAAAAGCATTTTTACTCGCAAATGAACTTAGCAGGCCGATGTTGAGATTACCTGGGCCAATGGCCTACCAGCCAGCAATCACCCCACTGAAGGTCAGACATTCGAAGCATGGCTGAACATGCTTAGACTTGTCCATGGGCCCACTGTCCCCCTTAACAGTGGGCACCACAATACCTACCCCCACAAGACAACCGGAGGCACATCAGACTATTCGAGTTAGTTCATTTTGTTAGTCTTTTCTGTGGTAAAACACCAGAGGAAAACAATTTTTAAAATACGATGTATTTTGGTTCATGGTTTAAGAAAGAATATACTCCATCTCAGCACTGTTGGTTGGTCCTTTGCAAATCTGTTGCAGGAAGCAGTTGCTCTTCGTGTTTCCTGACCTCTGGGGTTGCCACCTCCACAGCTGGCAGCCTGTACGCTTCATGTGGCCAAGAAGGCTGAGGTGCTTGTCAAAGTGGGTTTGCTGTCAGCAAGTAGGAGACAGACAGGAAGTGAGGCCAGACTGAAAAACCTCAAGACCCACCCCTCCAGTGACGCACTTCTTCCAGTGAGGCTTTATTTACCTCCTCCAGGTTCTCTAGCCCTCCAAAGTGACACCACTGGCTAGGGACCAAGTGTTTCAAACATGTGAGCCTGTGGTGGTGGTGGGAGGGGGGCGGATTTCACAATCAAACCATAGGCCCTTTCTTTGAGGTTTCTTAAACATGTTTGGTTGTTGTGACAAGATGTAAGCCATGTGACTTAGTGGAAAGCGAATGGAGTTTAAAGTTGGGCTGACCCAAATCCAAGTCCGCCTGGGAAAGCTTAGGCAAGGTTGTCGCTGAAGACTTTTCTTCAGATGTTCAATGGGGGCAGCTGCATCCCTGTCAGAGCGTGTAACAGGAATCAAAGTGAGATGACGTGTGCAAAGCCGTGAGCATGCATTGTGCCCGGCATCACTGCTGGTTGGTCCTTTGCAAATCTGTTGCAGGAAGCAGTTGCTCTTCGTGTTTCCTGACCTCTGGGGTTGCCACCTCCACAGCTGGCAGCCTGTAACCTTCATGTGGCCAAGAGAAGTGTTTGGGCAAACCGACGCCATGTTTCAAAAACGGTTCAGAATTTGTTGCCAGAATTTAAGAATCAGATTTTTACAGGATAGTCTGGGTTTTTGGCTTTCTTTGAAAACCGAGAGTCTGGCAACCCACTGCCTCCCCCTCCTTTCCCACAGAGCTAGCAGTCAGCAGGAGCTGGCAGCTTCCTTTACACAGAAAAGAATACACTGGGCTCTTTTTCTTAGTGATGTACCTGCTTGTCCCCCTTGAGTGCCTGAAGTATTGACACGACTCTGTCTAGACATTAGGCTGAACTTGGGGCAGATTTTCTGTGTGTGGAATTGGTAATTGGGAAGTCTACCCAAACTTTGAGATGTATGCGGCTCTAGCCTCAGAAGGAAGATCCCTGACTCCTCTGAATACTGAGCAGTTGCATGCCTGAGGGAAGACTGTTTCTCCAATTGAAATTTCAGCCACGGCAGCACCCAATTGGAAGTTATATTTGGGAAGGATGTTGGGACAGTGGGTCAGGAAGATGAGCCTCTAACCAGCTGTACAATCCGACTGCATGCACACAAGTCACTTTCATGTGCAGCATGGGCAAACATGTAAATGGCTGTGATTCTGAATGGGGAAATTAAAGCAATACCGTGAATACAGTGAGGCATATGAATGATTGTGGGGTAGCCAGGAGCAAAGGCAAAATTCAGGTGACACCAAACAAGCCAGGTAGTTCATTACCCAACACCCCTTGGAACAGAATCGGCGCTCTTCATAAAGCTGGGTGATTAAAGTGGTGTTCCCTTTGCGTAGGCAGGCTTTCTTCTCTTCAATGTCTACCTCTGTCTGATCTTTATCAAAACCTGTTAAACTTGTCACAACAAAGTGACCTATCAGTTACTGGACTTCTTCCTTAAATGGAAGATTCAGTACATTTTTGAGGTACATATTCAATGACTACAAGCCAAACATCTCCTTAATTTTTTTCCCTAGGAGACAAATTCATGTTTTCAGGTCTTCTGGTTTAAATTCACTTAAGAAAGGAAAAAGTAACATTTGATCTATATTGTTCACACTGTAATTTTAGAGGCTACGTTTGGCTGTGAGTAGCATTTACAATTTTATAGGTTATTTGGGTCTTGAATTTAACCTAGATTTAGTTTAACCAGGTACATCAGGACTTTTTATAAGATCTCTTTAATGGTTACTTCTACCTTTTTTTTTGTTTGTTTGTTTGTTTTTCGTGACAGGGTTTCTCTGTAGCTTTGGTGCCCGTCCTGGAACTAGCTCTTGTAGACCAGGCTGGCCTCGAACTCCCAGAGATCCGCCCGCCTCTGCCTCCCTAGTGCTGGGATTAAAGGCGTGCCCCACCACCGCCCGGCTCTACCTTTTTTTTTTTTATTTCTCAAGGCATAGATTTTGCTTGGTTTTAATAAAAACTTGAATATGTTGTCATGGATGTTGAGACTGCGTATTCAATGCTAGTTCCCAGCCAATGTCCATTCCTCTGAAGGTTTTGGTAGTGAACAAATACATAATCATGGTTTTGTCATTTGATAGTGGTCTTATGTAACCACTTAATTTTTATTGCCAGAGTGTTAAGTCATAAAAAGTGTCTGTGCTGTGCTCAGTAAAGGAGCCAGACCTCTAAACATCTTTGTGGTCATTGTTCCGGCATGCCGGTGTTAACTTGGGGCCGGAAGAAAATTCTGCTCAACAGAACACATAAGGCCAAGCCTTGCGGAGTGAAAATACACTGGTGTCCTGTGGTTCTGCCGTAGGTTTTGGTGAGGTCATCGGCAGCTTATGGAATTGTGGCGTAGGGAACTGGAAGAGGTAAAGTTGCACTAAGCATGACAAGGGCTGTGCTGTGATAGCTAACCTATATATTGTTTCTGGGTGCTGGGTTTTATGCTGAGGGCTCACTGTGAATTAATGCTTGCACATTTGTTTTCTTAGCAGTGCTAAGAAGGAGGTCCTGACTCTTCTATTCTTATGAGCCAGGAATGAAAGGAGGGTCCAGAGATATTAAGCGACTCACTCAGTTTTGGTACATTGGTACCAAAGTTGGTGCATTGGTACAGTGGTAGAATTCACTCTCAACCCAAGTCTGATGGACATTCTTCATTCCCATGTCTGTCTCCTCTCAAGGGCAGGTACAAAAAAGGGGGAAAAAGTGTCACATAAAAACAGACTCACTGGTGGCTCTTGACTTAGGTTAGTAATCCCAGTATTGGTTGATAAGGGAGAGCAATTGAGACTCCTTCTTATGATGCACTGAATTTTTAACAATTTTATTCAACTAATCATAAAATATATTACACTTCCCTGTTCTCTTGAAGAACACATAGTAGGTGTAATTTAAATATCTGCCCATCACAGTGATTCTCCAGAAAGCACCGTGCCTGCCCTGCTCTCTGAAGGAGTTCTCCAGCCAATCACACTTCGAAGTTCACAAGCCTTTGGTTTTGGATTGTTTGTGTTTGTTTTTGTAGTCTTCGCCCACCTAATGGACCACTCTGGTAGTTTCAGTGCAGATTTCCTTCTTCCCTTTGTCTTTCTGTAGTTCCATTTCCATAGATTCAACCAATCGCTGATCAAAGATGCTCAAATACAAAGTGCTCTGCTGTTACTCACATGTATCGTGCAGTTAGGTGATTGCAGATTGTGTTTGTACTTGAACACCTGACGACCTTTGTCTGCGTGCTTGTTCCTTAAACAGCGCAGCATAACAATTAATGCAGGCTTTCCATTGTGTTAGGCAATGTAAGTCATCAAGAGCTGATGTACTGAAGGATACTGGAGGGTGTCAAGTTCTACTCATTGCATACAAGGGATTTGAACATCCATAGAAATGAGGAAGTCTGTTCTGGAACAGAAGAGCAAGTAACCTGGCTTGTGTCACTTCAAAAGAGCTGTGTTCTCCAAGAAAACAGAGTGCTGGCCTTGTAGATGTGATTTCCTCTTTTCTTTTTCTTTTTGTTCCCCCACCTACATTTTCATTTCCCTTCTTTCTTTTCTTCCTTCCTTTATTTCTTTTGAGAAAGAACTATTCAGTATGCTGTCGATGGACCCAGGCATTTGGAAGAAAGTTCTTTTATTTTACTTTCTGTCAAACCCCTTACCATACCTTTAAGGACAAGTGCTCACTAATTCTGCATCTTCCATTCCCTTGTCCCAATCCTTCTATGTCCTTTGCTTATTGACTTGACTCTGAGATGTCAGAAAAAACATATTTCCTGGATTGCCTTGGAAGGAAATATCTGGGCTGTACTGGGTGTACTGAGGCAGGAGGGCCTAGAGGTTCAGCAAATATTGTCCAGATATCCCTGGTACAGAGGACATAGATTGGAGGAGCTAAGAAAACCTTGGGTCATTTGCTTCCATGTCTGCATACAGGGAGGCCATTTCCAAGCTGGCTCCAAGCTCTATCTTCCTGCCTTAAACTCGCAGGTAGGTGTGCTGGTGGCAGACTGGAGGCTTCAGGCACCCACATGGCTTCTGCTTTGCAGGTAAGAAATAGGAAGATTAAATCTTTCAGCCATCAGGGTTTCTTAGTCTACATTCAGAAGCATAGTGAATGAAACGCAACTGGAGCAGAAAGTCAGTGATCAACATTCTGTCCAGGGAGGGACTTAATTTTTACTTGTACATGTGGGTTCCAGCTCTGAATTGCTCCTCCAGAGCCAAAGCCAAGGAACATATATATATATGATGTATATATGTATGTAGTGGAGCAGCATGTTGGACTGTCCTGAGGTTGCCTGTTTATCACTGGGCTTTAAAGCAATCCCTTGTTAACGGTATCTGCTTGACTTGTAGTCATTCCCTTCCCTCCTGTTCCCAAAAGACGTTTAAGTATAGAGCCACATCCTCCCTGCCATACCAGATTCTGCTCAAAGAATGCAACCCCCACCAGCACTCCCTCCCTTCTTCAGGCTGTGCTGTCTGTTCAGCCTGAGAGGCAGGCTCATCCCATTCCCTGGCTTGGCTTTTTCATCTTCCCTGACTGGCCCTGTTATGCTGTGAATCTGACCGAGGGTGCGGCCAGAGCTAGAACGAGCAATGCTTTCAACTCTTTAAATGAGCAGAATTTGAAATTACCTTCATGACCTTGGAGTCATGTGTAAAGCTGTTCCAATGTCCAACTCATCTGTTTAGACTTCCTTTGTGATTCAGGCTAACCTTGAACTTACTACGTAGATGAAGAATGCCTTATTATTCTAATCCTCCTATAGCCATAGCCCAAATGCTGGAATTACGTGGGAGTGTCACCCTGTGGGGTCATTTGTTTATTTTTGACAATTTCCCAAAGAATCTCTGTTCTTTGTTGAGTGAAAACCGGGTCACATAATCCTTTTGCAACACTAGTTTGCTGAAAAGAAAGCACATTTGTTTTGTTCCTAGTTTCCCTAGCCTTAAAGAGATTGGCCAGTATCCTGTCCTGTTGGTCATTATCCCCCAGAAAGATTTCTCTCCATAGTGGTCAACTTCATACTCCATTGGAGCATCTGCAGCCTTTAGAAGGGACACTGAGGAGTTTGTCTTCCTGTGATGTTGCATGAAGCAGGGCAGGACATTCAGAATATTAAAGAGCAGCCTTTTAGAACCTGTTGTTCGTGGTGCAGTTTTCTGAGGCAGATCTAAAAGCTTCCGAGGCAGGAGGAAGGAAAGCATGCCTTTCCTCTCCTTAGTCTGTGCTGAGCAGTCCTTGACCTCAGGTCTCTCTGCACTTGGCCCTTGATCTTGACAAGAGTGATTTGTCTAAATTTGCTGTGTGTGAACCTGGGCCAATGGGATTTTGCTGTAGGGCGGCAAGAGACCTCTCATGAATGGAACCTTCTACATCTGTTCCTCAGAAGAGAAGAGTTCTTCCTCATTTTGGGTTTGTTTGTTTCCCATTCTGATTAAATAGAAGTTTCTTTTCTTCCGTTGGTTTTTAGGTCAAGAGGTCTCTCTGGGTGGTCTGGGACATGACATGTAAAGTGATGACTGAGGGTCCCTCTTGTCTTTGTAACAAAGCTGAACTTCAGGGACTGCAGTTCTGGCAAAGGCTGACTGTCTGCTAATGACGGTGGTACATTCTTCTCATAATTACTTAGGCCATTCAAAACAGCCCAAGGAGGCAGCCACTTTCCCTGGCGCAGCTTTCCTCATGGACTTGAGATTTCTAAGTTAGCATCTCACAGTGCCTAGAATTTTTCTGTGTGCCTGCCCTCAGTTTAGGGATTGAAAGTGGCCAGCCTGGCATTCAGGTCCAGTATGGATGAAATCTTTGAATCTCCTATTTTGCCATCAGACAATTCAAAAGCCCTTAGGAAGAATTACTCAACATGCCATCTATCGCAAGTTCAAGGACCTCAGCACTCAGACTGCTCTGGGCTCTGCAAGCCAAGAGGCCCTTCGGAACTACGCTCTGTGCAGACTTGATGAGAGTCCTGATAGTGTGGCCTCACACTGGCTTGTCTCCAAGGGAGTCATAGGAATGAGTGGGGAGATGTGACTTTCGTAAATGTGTGAGTTGAGTCTTTAGAACCAGCCCCGAGGTCCCCTCCGTGTGCTGTCTCCCCTTTTATTACAGTGATTCATAGCAAGTCACATTGTGCATGGGCCCTCATTTTATGGAAGGGAAAAAGGGAGGCTTACAGTTTGGGGGGATTGTGTGTACACACCATCTTCAGCTCTTTGTTGTATAAACATCAATTTGTGAACACCGATTTGCTTTTCATAGACAGTCTGTGCCCTGTTTCTCATTGCCCCTGCCCCTGACCAAGTTAATGAAGACAAAAATCTCACATAAGGGAAGAGAAGCAAGCAACCTTCCCAGTTAGTGCTGGTGGGGCTAAGGCTTAGGCACGGAAGTGAGACATTGAGGAAGACTTGATCATCTCTGTGTGTCCTTATCTGCGTTAGGAATGCCTATGAAATACTCTGATGTGATTGCATTCAAGTTGATTTCATGAGTATTTGTTGAGCTTCTGAGTACTGTGTTTTGGTATACGTATATAGTATTGAGTATTGGTTGAACTTACTTTTTAGGGGTCATATTAAGTGATTTGCTTGCCGCGTCATACTTAATTTTGAACAGAGAACGTAATGCACATATTATTTGCTTCCAAAGAAGACGGGGAGGGGAGAACTGTGCCCAGAAAGGTCCAGTAAGCTGCTGAGGTTGCACAGCTAGTGTGTAGTAAAGTCAGGACTGGAACGTAGGCGTCCGTCTCTAATGCTTATGTTTCACCATGATCTCATAAGCTCTGTGTTCTGCTCTCAGGAACCTCCAGGTCCAGGGAGGGCAAAGACAGAAGTGAAGCAAGCATAAAGCCAGTGCCAGGAAGAAAAGGGACACATCAAAAGAGATAAACAGAGACACTGAGGCTGCTGAATCTGGAAGAGAGGGGCTCTCTAAGAGTATGACATCTAGACAGTTCAGCCTTGTGCTATGTAGGGTGCATGCTTCTGCTATAAGGAGATGAAATGTGTGTGTAAGCCTGGAAACCAGCAAATCCCGACACCAGGGCCTCTGAAGAGCTTCCCTGTCACCAGTGAGCACGGTTATGGGTAAAGGGACATCTAAGCTTAGAAATAGTCATAATCTGTCTGAAAAGGAATGCCCAGCTGCCTGGCCGATTGAGTATGTTCTCCATTTTATTACATATGTTCAAATTTATAAACATGAAAGAGAGCCAGTCTTTTTAGTGCCCATAACAGGCCCCATTTCACAAATCCTCTCCCTGCTCGCAAATGTGGGAAAACAGAAGGAAGGGAGTTTTTGAAGTTTTGCCTCCAAATATTCCCTTAGTCGTCTTTTATGAGGCTCGCTTCTTTCAAACCTGACATGCGTTCATAAAACGTGATGTTCTTCTGCCTTTATACAGTTAAAATCAAAAGATAGAACGGGCTCGTAATTCTGAGCAAAGACACCCTCAGAAGATCCTCGATGTGACAGATACTGACCCGTCGTACTGTTCTGGACGTTAATGAATGCTAATTTATTTTGCTGTTTGTAACAAAACAAGACCACCAAAAAAGCTTTCTGATAGTTCTTAGCCATAACCTTAGATTCTAGGGTAGGAGGCAATGTGCGTGTGTGTGTGTGTGTGTGTGTGTGTGTGTGTGTGTGTGTATGTGTGTGTGTGTGGTGTGCAAACTTTACAGGCACACATGTGACACATGCATACAGAGGCTAAAAGACATCCACAGGTGTCCTTCATTAAACTCCATCTCCCTTGTTTTTGGTTTTGTCACTGGGCCCTGGAGCTTTTGGATCTGGCTACACTACCTAGCCATGGTCCTAGGATCTGCTGGCTTCTGCCTCTCCCACCCTAGGATTGCAAGCATAGCTCCTACGCCTCTTTTACTAAGTTTGTTTCTTTGTTTTGTCTCTGGTTTTTACATAAATTTTAGGGATCAGATGCAAGTTCATAACAGCAAACACTTTACCAACTAAGGTATCTACCCAGCCTGGGACAATGTTTTTTAAACTCTTAGAATAATGCTACCTATATTATTAGGCAGTGGTGGGACACACCTTTAATCCCAGCACTCAAGAGGCAGAGGCAGGCGGATCTCTGTGAGTTCAAAGCCAGCCTTTTCTACAGAGTGAGTTTCCAAACCCTGTCTTGAAAAACAAAACAAAAAAAAATAAAGGTGAAAGAAAGAAAGAAAGAAAGAAAGAAAGAAAGAAAGAAAGAAAGAAAGAAAAAGAGAAAAGGATCTCTTGCCCGTCTGTGGTACATTTTACCTCCTGAGACACACTGGCTATTTTCTCAAAATGTACACTAGGATTATGTTCCCTTTTAACTTGCATGCCTGGTTAACAATGTCACCAACCTCTGCTATTCCTTCATAAATGGAAATTAATTAAAAGAGAGCTTGCCAGTGTAAACATATCCTTCTAAATATAGATTTCTTCTCCGTAACCCTGTCTAGGGAAAAAAAATCCTCTTTATTAGAAATGGCTGATCTCACATCAAAGCTTCATGAGAAGACCAACTACCCTTTCATTTTAATACAGAGGCTTTCTGAGCCTCAAAGGTGCACCTGGCTACTGGTTCATGGCTTGACCATTCACAGTGAGTGGCACCAGGGGTCAGAGCTGACCTCAATGAACATAGCTTTTTCTAAACTCTGTCTGTTCGTCAGAGGTAATTTGTATTATTAAAGTTTTCTTAACTGTGTTTTTAAAACTCTTCTTTAGGGGAAAGGAGTTGTGTACTTGGTACATAGACTTACCTTTTTCTTTCAGTTCTACTAGGTAGACTCTCATCCTCCTTTGTGCTTTGTTACGTTTATAACTTTAACCACATTAGGGGGAGGATGCTATCCTGTCGCATCTCCTTTTTTGCTTGATGACATATTAAAGTCAAAGTCGGACCTTCCAATCCAAATGTTTCTCATACACCCAGAAAACACGTGTCTGGTGGCAGGCACAGTCCCAGGAAGAGCAAGCAAACCCTCTGCTATTTGCAAATGAGAATTAGTTCACAGTATTGAAAATATCCATCGCCAAATTGTAAATTTGGGAAATTGGCTCCCAGACTCCTAACTCCCTTTACAAGCGCACTCTGGACCCTTTCCCAGGTCTCAGTGAATGCATCATCCCCCACCCCCATTTCCTGCTGCTTTCCCAAAAGCTTTCTGCTTCCTTTCTGCCAGTTGAATATGTTCGCTTCTAAATGGAAACAGCTTCCAGAAAGCACTCACAGCAGTGCCTGAATGACCGGGGATTCTTGTCGCCCGCTGTGCTGCGCTGTGACTGAGGTCTGTTTGATGCCTTTCCATCTCTGCTGGGTCACCATATTGCATTCTGGACCTTTCAGCAGCTGCTCTGTTTCTGCACTCCTGTTTTTCAGTTGTTTGAAGTCTTATGATCCATTTTCCTTCATCACATTTCCCGTGTTCCTCCATCAAAACCGTGGGCTTTTTCTCCTGGCAAAGAATCACTACGCATTTTATTTACTATTTGATGCTTTATATGTGTGGATATGTGTGTGTGGATATTCATATATGAATACATACATGAACATATATGGACAGCTATGGTAACTGATAACTTTTAAAATAGCTTTATCTGTTTTTTTTTGCAGTTTTTGAGGGGTAACGTGTCATGTCACATTTAAATAATAAAAATTCCTTCTCATCGAATATGTCTACCTATTTATTCTTGTTGTATCTCATTAGCAAGAACATCCTGTGGTTTCCTAAGATCTAACTTTCATTTGGATAGGCATCATGGAGGTGTGAGTTCATTCACAGTTAACCCTTGGATCCTAGGATAGTATTTTTCAAGTTATTATTAAATTTAAAAGCTACAGCCATGTAGAAGTAATGGATTTCTGATGCAAATTCCAAAGAGCATATCTTCTTAAGGTTTCTGTCACCTTCGAAAGACAGCAACAACATTATAAAACAACAGTTAATACATTTCTAGCAAAACCGGCTAGATATCAGGTACCACATTAAGAGGTAAAATTCCAGAATCTACCATCAGCCATTTGGCTTGAGATGCCGTGTTACACCTCTGTGTTGACTGGGCAGATGCGGTAGGAGATGGACTTGATGTAGACACAGGTTTTTATTCCGCTGGTCATTACTAAGGAAGGGCTACCAACCACCACCACGTAACTATATGCTGAGAAGGGAAAATCCATCCACCCAACAGCAGGACTAAATGTAAAACTGGACAAACAATCTGAATACAAAAAAATAGGTCTCAAAAACAAAAGAGGTCAGTTGTTACTGACCCATTTATCCGCCACCACTCTCCAGGTCCTTCCGCAGTGCCTGTGTTGCTCCTGCAGTGACAGAGACCGAGGAAGCCTACTGGACATGCTCACAGAGTAGTAATAAGTCTGAACATTTAGGAATGGCCACTGTCTACATTTTACCTTAGAACACACTGTTATAGAACTGTGATGTTTACATGTCTGCACCCCAAAATGAGTTGCATCAGGGAGGGGAAGAGTATAGAGTTAAAGCTAAAATGATTCTACTTAGGAGAGAACGCTTGGGAACATACCTCGCTTGGATCTTGTTTGCTGCCGGATTTTACTGGGGATCAGCAAGTGCCTTTAAAACGTCAGAGAATGGACATTCTGGACCGGGTGGATTATTAGACACCCATCACAGCTTTTTGGCTCTCCCAGTGGCGCGGGAAAACAACAAGCCCTTGACAAAACTGAAAACAAGTGGGCGTGGCTGTGTTCCAGTCCAAACTTTATTTCTGGAAAACAGAAATTTGAATTTCATAGAATTTCACACATCACAAAGTAGGATTATTTCAGTCATTTAAAAGCTCCCAAGCCCTTTAAAAATGGCCCGCAGGCCAGATTTGACTCCCTAGCGTGGCACGATGTCATTCCTGCCCTCTACATGGACGTCTTAAGTATCTAAATAAGTGTAGAGATGTATGTTCAGCCCACGCTTCAAACTGCCCTTCCTGAGAGGAAGTTGATTTCCCAGACCTAAGAGGGGATGCTCCGGAATGACAGCCCAGCCTGGGTGGTGGGATGGGTAGATCAGTGAGTTTCCCATGAGGTGGCAGAGGAGTGACAGGGTAGACTCCTAGACAGTGTCCTTGCAGCTTGAAAGATGCCTTAGTCTCACCAATGTGTGCCTCTTCCTACTACAGTCCTGCACAGTGCTGAGGATTTTTGTTTTTTGTAGAGACTGGCTTGTTTTTAGGTCACAGGATGGAGGTCTTGATTCCGCTCTGCTGTGTTGGAGGCGACTCAGAGACCACAGAGCAGCGAGTGAACCCAGCGTCTTTTCTCATCTGGCGCCATCTGACCGCCCACCCCTCCCAAGTGCACATTTTAATCCTCTGAAGCTTGGCAAAGCTTTTGTCAGCTGATCTCAACTTCTTAAAAAATAGGAATTAATGGGGACGAAGGGGCAGGCTCTGGCTCCAGCCTTGTTCAGAAGGAAAAAGTTTCATCTGTGGCTGAGCAGGGCAGAAAGGGGGAGGTTGGAGCTGCGACCATACCAGCCAAGCTGGAGTCTCCTGAGGGAGAAAATACATTGATGGTGAATCCCTGAACCGTCTCACTTCTCCCTTGAGTTAAGCTCTTGACTCTCTCCTGCCAAAGACTCCCTAGTTTGATTCCCTGGGACACACCTAGACTCAGGCTTCCTGATTGGATTTGCCAAAGCTGGAGATATCACCGCTGTGTTAAAATTCTTCCACGTGGTCTTCTCTTACTCTCTGTGTGGAGCTGTACCTGGAACACACTGAGCCTGCTTCTAAGGAAGTAGGAGCTCAGGCTCAAACCCCTTTTGATCTCCCCTCTTCTTGGCCCGACACAGTCGACACTGTTCCCAGTCTGATATGCATCCCTTTTAGATTCCGTTCTGCACTTCCCGGTAGGAAGTGCACCATGCTGGATTTCCCCTTCTCTTTCCAAGCATGGGCTGGTGCTGGAGCCCCATTCTACAGCTTGCCATGTTTCATTCAGTACTGTGGTTGTTCTCCTGGCCGTGATAACACAGGTCTGTCTGCCTAAATGCTAATGTTATTCCTGTCTGTTGTCCTTTCTTTCCCACTTACTTCCTGACCATAATGCCCATTTCCAGTTCCAGTGTCCCCTAGCTTCCAGGCATGACCAGAGAGAACCCTGCAGAAGAAGAGAATGAAAGAGGAAAGTGAGGTTGGGATACCTGCCTTCCATGTTGCCCTGTTCAAATGGTCTCAGGTTTACTGCAGGTAGAGAGGAAAGTTCTGCAGGACACTGTAGCTCTCCCATATTCTTGTTATTATCATGGTACATGGTTTGGTTTTGCTCTGAGATAGGATCTCACCAAATAGCCCACAAGTCTGTAACTTGGATCCTCCTGCCTCAGCCTCCCTAGTGTGAGTGCTTGGGACACCATGAGACACCATGCTGGCGGTTTGATTTCCATTGGGATCAGCTTCTAGCTTCTCATTCTGTTTCTCCATGGTCGTCCCCCTTCTCCTACTCTGCAAGGCAGTCTGATTGGTGGAAAGCAGGCCACCTGTTCAGTGTGGGGGGCGCACTACACAGAGGCTGGGATCTGTGTGCAGATCACAAACTCCTGGACCGAAAGCTGACGATGTTCCCGTGCTAATTAGGGAATGGAGCCTTTGTTGAGTGGGGACATTATCGGGGTGCTGTGAAAGAGGCCTGGCAAGCTGCCTTGTAGCTTCTCTCATGTGAAGACAGAGAGAGAGGGCACCTTTGTAACCTGGATGCTTAACAAGCCCCACAATCGGGTTAGTGACTTGCCAGCTTCCAGAATGATGAGAAGTGTTTCTGTTGTTGTTACAACAGCCTGAATGGACTGGGCCAATAGGCGTATCTCCTTCCTCTCCTCCCCTTCTTTTTTAGGTTGTTTGAAACTGTAGTAAAATATGTGCAACATAAAATTAATTATCCATGCCATTTTCAAGAGATTTATTTTTTTTTAGTTATGTGTGTTGGAGGGTGGAATCTGTGCACATGAGATACCTACAGAGACCAGAAAAGAGGGTCAGATCCAAGAGCAAGAATTACAAATGGTTATGAGCCACCCAATGTGAGTGTTGGGAGCCCAACTCAGGTCCTATGCAAGAGCTCTTAATCTCTGGGCCATCTCCCAAGCCCTCCACACTTAGCCATTTTTAGTATCCATCTTAGTGTCATGGGCATTGATACCATGGTGCAGCCATTACATTATCCATTTTTGTAATATGTATCATCTCAAACTGAGCCTATATCCATCAAATGTCAGTTGCTATTCATCTCATGGCCCTGCCATGGCAAATGGCCATTCTACTTTCTGTCTCTATAACTGTGATTTGAAATCACAGTACTTGTTTCTTTGTGACTGACTTGCTGTGCTTAGCATAATATCCTGTGTTCAGCCCTGTGGTGGTTCATGTTAGCATCTCCTTCCTCCTGCAGCTTCAGCTGTACTCTGCCATGCCATGTATCGTATTTCCTCGGTTCATTAACTGATGAATGTTTGGATGGCTTCCATCCTTTGGCAGTTTCAACTAATGATGCTCAGACTGTGGGTGTGCAAATATTTCTTCGAGACCCTACTTGCAGTTCAGGAGGGAGGTACATTTCTTGAAATCGAATTGCTGGAGCATGTGGTAATTCTCCTTATATGTTTGAGGAAATGCTGTATCTTTTTTTTTTTATCTTCTAGCATTTTTGTTGTTTGCTTTGACCAGAAAGACTTCTGCTCTTGTTCACTTTATGTGGTATTCTATATCAAAGAGCCTTACCTTAGCTATTTGTGTGAGGTCAGCTGTCTTTGTCTTATCTCATTTTGTTACGTAATTTTGATGCTGGCATTATTTTGAGTGAAATGTATTGCGGGAACTCTACATCATGATGCTTGTGAAATCTGAAGCTGTTTTCATAGCAGATGTGTAAATTACAGATATGAACTCAATTAAATAATACACTAAGCATTTTAACTGCCGTGGTTTCAAACTCTACAAGTACCCTCTTGCTTTAGGAGAATCGTTGCGATATGTCACAACCATCTAGCCTATTGAAAGCTTCTCAGCATCCTTGTAGGCTTAAAACTGTCTGTGACTTTAAATTTGAAGACTGTTCTTATCTAATATCTATCCTCTTGTAAATGAGTTATAGATATTGGTATCACATTAATTATTAGTTAAATAGCATGTTGTAGCTGAGCTGTGTCTTATTTTCGCATAGGGAAACCATTCGTAAGGCAGATTATAAACTTGAAAGACATTGATCTGTTTGGAATCATAACTTTTCCGAGATTTAGTCCCACATATTAGTTATCTAATGAAGTCATGGCAAGTGTCGCTTAGGAAGTACTGATTATAGGCCAAGCACCTAATGTAAGGTTACTACTTTATTATCACTTTCATAAACCTGAAAGACAAAAGAATACCCTCTTCGTTTGCCAGGTACATTGAGAGTCAGAGACATGGACTAAGTTAGCCACAGTCTCAGAGCAGGAAATGGAAGATCCAGAATTGACCCTGAGGTCTTCCCACTGTGTCACATTGGACATGCATGTGCATGTCCACACACTCCTGCCTCCAGTTGTTTGGAATCTTCACCTATATCCTTCCATGGTCATGGGACTTGATGAACCAGGATTAATGAAGCATCTCCCAAACCCCATCACAGCTACGGGAAGAGCCCAGCCTAGCAGCCTGAACTTGATTTGCCATTGTGTGTAGCTTTTTCTATGGGCTGTAGGAAACCTCTGTGTGTAAATCCATAGACAAATGAGCACAGCCTGCACCAGATCAAGACCATAAATGGATTTGAAGCAGGCAGCTCTGGAAGGTTTGGGCAGGTATCCAGAACACTCTGTCCTGAACAAGTGTAGACCTTTTCTGGAGTGTTTGTTTTAGATGTCAGGGCTGAGTGTAATTCTGGCTAGAGTCATTTCCATACTTCGTGTAGGTACCTATTTATAGACCTGAACGTATATCGATTTTTCATCCTACCTACCCAGAGCCATAAAGGTAAAGATTGATCACTAGCATATAACCAAAAAAAAAACATAATAAAATTTAAAATAAACTGGCAGGGACAGAGAAAGGGTTGGTGTTCTGTTTTCTTAACATGCTTCTGCGCGTCAAATAAAAAGACAAACTGCCCAGTAGGAGCATAAGCCAAGACTGTGACCAATAAACTTGTGAAAAGCGCTCAGCTTCATTAATAAAGTGCAGATCAGATGAGGTTGACAGCTGCAGTTGTCTGCTAATAGGAAGCATTGACCAATGCATCAAAACATGGATGATTGTAAACCTTTGGTTGGAGTTTAAATGGAAGCAGATTTTGACGGTATCCACAGAAACTAAAATGCACATTTTGTTTGGGCCATAAATGATATAATCTACATTATGCATATAATCATGAAAGGGTGTGCCAACATGTATCCGTGTTTACACACACACATACACATGGATGTTCCTTGCAGCATTAGAACATTGCTATGACAATATATCGACAACTCGGGGCTAGAAAAACGGATCAGCAGTTAACAGCATTTGCTTCTCTCACAGAGGACCAGAGTTCAGTCCCCAGCACTTACGTGGTGACTCATAACTATAGTTCCAGGAGATCCCGTATCCTCTTCTGTCCTTTGTGGTCACTATATGAACATGGTGTGCTTGCATACGTTCAGGCTAGACACATACACAAAAAATAAAAATATATCTGTTAAAAAAATAATCGACTACCCCTCCATGAAATGGAAGGCTCCACTAAAGAATATGAGGTAGATCTGTACGCGCTCAGCTGGACTGAGCTTCAGGCTTTGTGGCAAGGGTTTGTAAGTCGTCTCATTTGGCCATGTGTGTACGAGCACTGGCCTTAGTACAGAGGTACACAGTCCATCCACGGTGCTAGTTAGGGGAGTGTTGTTTTAGGGCTGTGCATGGGCCTGGGCTGCTGCCACTTACATTATTTCCTTGTGCAGTATAATCATTAAAAAATCAAATCCGTTGGAAATCTGTGTGAATGCGCTGTAATACAAGGTAACCACGTGTGACCTGATCTGCTCTGGGCAAGGCAATTGGGCAGAGCGGTGCTTCTGAGATGGAAAGATAAGGCGTTGCCCATCAGTGGCTGCCAGCCTCCCTCCAGTGTGAACCGTGGTCTTTTGCCTCTCAGTGGAAATGCGTCTGTTAAGTCTCGGGTAGAGTCGCATTTGAGACCAGGGTGGGGTGACTCCTGTGAGGTCATTTCCTTATTACCAGTTTTGTTTTGGAATCTGTGCCTTTGTGCTTGTGTGCTCACGTGCTCGGGCTCATACAGAAGTCAGAGCACAACCTTGGGTGTTGTCCCTTAGGAATCATCTACCTTGCGTTTGGAGACATGAGACATTGTCACTTGCTGGGATCTGGAGCACACTGATTCAGTTAGATGGCAGATCAGTGAACCCCAAAGATCTACCTGGCTTGGCCTAGCCAGCACTGCACTTACAACTGAACCCACCCCACCCCACCTGCTTCAGTGCATGTTTTGAGTACTGGGAGAAGTACAGTTCTTCCTAGATGTTTCCTCAGGGTTATCTTTTGGTGGGAAAGAAGATGCTCTAGGCTAACCTGTCAGAAGAGGGTAGCTGGGATTCACATCCAGGGATTCCTGTGGTGTAGACTTCTAATGAGATGTTTGGGGTGATTCTCTAAGAGGAAACAGTTTAGGGACCTATTGCTTTTCAGTGTTACAGTGAGGTTGACTGGATCTAGACATGGCTTCCACTGTTCCTTCCCTGTGTAACAGCTCAGCTTTGTTTCCTTGTCTGTATTCCTGACCCCCGTAGTTCAAATCAAAACCCCAGAATTTGCCTGGGGAAAACCTAAATAAACCTTGGGTACCACTCACTCCCCATTCTTCTCCAGCCCATCCTCCAAATCCACTCATTCTTTTGTTGTTAACTTTCTAAAACCCAAATCTTGATTTAAAAAAACAAGCAAAAGAAATATTTCTCCATGACCTCACACATACGCGGATTACACACCTCATGCTCCAGTTCCCAACACAGGCAGCGTGCTCCTAGCCTGAGCCAGGGATGGAGACTAATTGAGGATCATCCTTCCAGAGCTTTTTATAGCACCAGTTCCAACTAAGCAGAACTAGCAGACCCCAGTAGCAACCTCCTACCCTGGAGGCCCAGCTTTTCAATCTTAAAAAGAAATAAATAGCTAAAATAAAAAGTCTCCCTTCTACCATGATCAAAGCAGCAACAGCTAATCCAGAAGACAACACAAGTACTCCTAAGTAGGCTTTGTTTGTCTGGCTTATCCCACCCAAAGGTGACTGCACATCTGCCAGGACTAATCACCCTCTTCAAATGCACTGTCCCAAACACAAGATTAAATGCCCCCAAATGGCTCTCTCTAGTGTTTGCCGGGGACAGTCGGGTCATTAAACATCCTCAGAGCCTATCAATGAGGGTAATAATCGGAGGTCGTGGAGGGTGCGTGTATAGAAACAAACAGGATTCTTCCAAACAGCCCGTCATCCCTTATCGTTCTCAGTCTTATCGCCGTCCGTATCAATACCGTCACTCATCCCTGGTCCATGTTCGTTTAATGGGGTCAGTGGTGTCAGAAAGCATTGACGACTCCTGGAGAACCGCACAAGCTTCCAATTAAGCCTTCGTTCAGGGCGCACGTGGTGGAAAGCCCAGCGAGGAAACAGCAGAGGCAGTTACGGGCATGTGAACGTTCACAAGTTTGCTTCCCTGGTTAAACAACTTCTCAACTGGCCAGAGTCCAGCACGTTAATCCTTAACCTAGGCTGGGCGGCTGCTGCCTGCTCAGAACCGGTTTGTCATTACCTCTAACGACCACCTTTTATGGTCCTGAAGAGCTCCTAAGCAGGGTCTTATCACCACCAAGCCTAATCGTCATTAATGGGGCAAGGCACTGATAATTCTCAGTCGCACCAGAGGGAAGCGGTTTATGGTCAATTGAAAATTTTTTAATTACAGCTGTGGTGGGGGGAAGGGAAAGGAGGGAGGAAGAGGGGGAGGAAGAGAGGGGACAGCTCACTGGAAGCCACTTTGGGGTTGTACTTAGAGGCTTACTGGCTCATGGACCTCTTTCATATTTAATTCTTGGTAATTCCAGGCCACTCCATTTTCTTCCTGCCTCCAAAAGTTGGTTAAGGTAAAGACATGGCCTCCTATAGGCAGGCCTGGTGGGCACAGGCTCTGCTGGGCACCACCTGAGCACTCAGATACTGGGCCTGGGTACTTCTGAGACTTCTGGTACTTGCTAGAGTCTTGTTTCTTCTGCCTCCCCACCTACAAATGTTCTTTCCCCCTTCTTTTAAAGCTAGCACAGTAAGGAGTCTGTTGTAGATGCCCTGATATACAATCATTTCCCTGTATCTCGTTACCACCGTATCCATTAAACTACATGAATACACCCCCTATCCCTAGCCAGGCAGACAATTTGGAGACTCCTAGGTCAAACATGACTTTTCAAAATTGAATTTTCAACATGGAGATGGAACACATTTTCATTTTCGTGTTTAAAACAGCTTTGAACACATTGTAAAGGGTTCAACATGTTAAGTACATGGCACATTGGCTCCTGGGCCGCTAGTATGCCTCTGCCTTTTAGCCTTAAGTACGGCTCACGCCTGTAACAGGGTTTTGGTAATCAATCCAGTAAAGCTTTGCTAAGCCTCCAAGATAGTGTTTCTGCCTCTTATTTGCTATAATAGGAACGTTAGGGCAACTTGAGTTGAATGTATATTTCTATCCTCGTTTTCCCTGCATGAAAGCAAGTAAGGTTTGATTTGAGCTTTATTTATAGATGCAGAGAGTTGTGCACCCCAGAAAAAAAAAGCTACACTGAAATTCTCTTATGACACTATTAAATGCCTGCCTTCGGGTTTTCTATTCCCGGGATTTTGTCCACACAAGTATGTGCAATGTTAGAAGGATGTGGACCGCTCGTAGCGTGCATGCTTCAGCCTTCTGCATGAGGGTTTATGAAACTGGCCGCAAAGTGTTTTATGGAAGCAAGACAAATATTTATGAACAATTCCAAATCATCTGTTTTGAAATGTAAAGTGTGTTCTGAGTGGGGGTGGAGGCCCAGGTGTTTCCTGTCTGAACTTGGAAGGAGTCTCTCCCTCCAGAGGCTTGTGGGACCCTGGATTTCCCTAAGAAGCCCAGAGTCGCCCAGCATCCCTGAGAAGGCCTGCTCAGTGGAGCACACTCCCAGGAGCACACAGGGTTTAGCACATAGGAAGGCTTCCCGAGAGCCCGGGAGATGGCTCAGTCAAAGTGCTTGCCTTGTGAGGGTGAGGACATGCATTTGACCCTTAGAACACACATAAAAGGGCCAGGTGTGGCAAGGGCATATTTTTAATCCCAGTCCTGGGGAGGCAAAATAAAATAAAATAAAATTGGTGGATCCCTAAGACATCTTGGCCAGCCTGCCTAGATGAATTGGCTGGTTCCTGGGCAGTGGGACATATATCTGGGGGGAGGGGAGAGGGGGGGTGGAGGGCGGTGACAGGGTGGATGGCTCCTGAGGAAAGAGCCCCCTGGGTAAACCTCTGCCTTCCACATGTGCATGTGTGCATGCATTTCATGGACCCTGCATGCATGAACATGCACACACACAAAACTTTCCTTGGCTATGCATGGCAGATATATTCTGATTTGTTAGAATTATGACCTAATTTAAAAAAATTAAAACTACAGGAAAACTGTGAGCAGAGACTGAGCGTGAATTTCTGCAAGGCCACAGCTCTGGTCTTGAGCACAGTCCTGTTACCCAGGGGTTTCCAGTCTGGCCTCCCCAGCTTCTGCCTCGTTATATCCCCAGTTCCTGTGAAATGGAAATGTTATGTGTTCACCCAGACATTTGGAAGCCGTCCATGTCAATATGGGCCGTTGTGATTTAACTGTCATTCCCACAAGGCCCTTCTTCCGAAGGGCTCCATTTAAACTAAGCACAATGAGGTATCTGTTTTAGATGTGCCCAACAAGCTTCGGTCCAAATACGTGGATTCCTTTTCCGTTGGCCAGCGAGCTGGGTTTTTTTCCAGCATGCCCTGCTTTGTCTACTGGTGCTGTGGATGGAGCTGCAGGGCAGTGAGACATAGGGCCCTTCTCTGTTTCCATTCTGTGAACGACCCTGGGGCCAGCTCTTCCCAGGATGGGGTTTCAGGGAGGTGTGCTGCTACGAATCAGGAGCTATGGGAAATGTTTATGTCCCGAATGCACAAGAGCAAGTAAGAGTGCAGCAGGATCTGCTCACCTGCAGCCCAGCTCGAGGGTTGCCTCAGTCAGTCCTCTGGCTGAGAAACGGGGTCCAGGGAATACTAGGCCTCATTGGTCCTAAGTAGTCTAACACAGGAAAGATGGAACTGAGGGGGCAGGGCGGTCTCTGCCTCCTGCCTTCGTGGGTCCTTTTTATTTTTTATTTTTGCAGTGGCTGAGGTGCATCAGACACTTCATTCTCCTCAATGGGCAGAGTCTAGGAGGGCATGCAAGTCTAAGGAGCTTGCTTATTTTTTTTTTTTTAATTCGGAGAAAATGATGGTTCTTAATAGAGAAAAGCAAATTGGAAAAATCAAGTCACTGGATTGCTAGCATGCTGGCCACCTTCAGTGTCTTGCTTTCTTCCCTCCATCTGTTGAAAGACGAGAGGTGAAAGTATGTTTATATTTTCATTGTTAGAACTATGCAGTACTAAAGCCATCTTTCCACAAACCCCCCATCCCTGCACTCCAGACTCCTCCCCACCACAGCCGTCTGTCCCCACTGGGCATTTGACATGTGTTCTTTCCATCTGTGTTGGGTACACGTGTGACCTCCCAGCTACCTCCCTGGCTTAGGAGTCTTTGTGATCACAGAACACGTAACGCTACCCACTGGCTTGTTGCTGGATATTGAGTTTGCTTCCATTGCTGCTTCCTTTGCCCAGCAGTGCTGAGCTGACAACCTCACACATTTCTCTTATGGCACTAATGTGTTTCTTCTCAGGTGGACAGTTACAAATGCACTTCGACCCCGGGTAAAGCCCGAGTTTAAACACCAGTGTGGAGGAGGACACTTGTCTCACATTCTTGAGAACTGTATTCGCTATAGCCATACTTGATTCCAGACATAGAAGACATACAGACCAAATGGAACCTTAAGCCAAGAAGTGCACCAGGCTGGCTGCAAACCGATGGGGCCATTCTCCCCATTACCAAACTACTTGCCTTTGATAGGAAACATTTGTTTGAGGCCTGCCTTTCCCCACCCCCAACCCCAGTGCCCAACAAATGAATCAGTCACAGAAGGAGAAACAAATGGCTTTTTGTTGTTGCCCCTCCTTTCAAGATAATCTGTTGTTGTCAAAACATTTGCGGCTATGGCTTTCAAGGAAAGGGTGGAAGGGGGCCCTGGCCCTTGTGTCCCCAGGTGGAAACATTTGCCATGGTTTTCAGGCCATAGAGCACAGCCCCATGCCAGGAGGCAGGGCCGGAAGTTGCTGCTTACTATTTATTCAGGTGTCTTTTTGGCAAGAATTGATGGTCCGAGCAGAGCCAAATGATAGGGCTTATAATTGCTCCTAAAGGGCACTGTGCCATTTGAAGGCACAAATGCCAGAATCCCCGTTGTAAATGTGTGTTTCTGTGTGGCTCACCTCTCAGGGGACATGCTTTGCCCTCTGCCCCCAGCAAGGCTCATCACCTTGATGCCACAAGACCCCAAAGCCCCCACCAGCTATCCGATTGAAGAAGCTTGGTTCTTGTAGATGAGGAAATTGAGGCAGGCAGTATGATATCACAAACAACGGAGACATTCAGAAGCCAACAGAAAGCAGAGGAGACTCCTTGGCCTTACCAGGGCTGTGGTCATATGTGTCTGTGGCCCGTGGAGTGTCCGCTGGCACCTTCCTGGTGCCTGTCACCTAGAAGATGCTCAGGGACTGTGCTGTTCTGAGATCACACCAAGCCTGGGATGCTTGATTTCCAGTGTGACCAGTAAGGAAAGCCACTTTCTCCATGGGGCTTGGAAAATAAAAGAGGAAAAGTCAAACACAAGAGAAATGTAACAACTGAGTAAGATTATATCTACCCTCCTTCCATAAAAGCTTTGGGATGAACAGTTTCCGAGAGCTAAGTCCTCACAGGAAGGCCCCCACTGGACAGTGGGGGGCTAATAGCATCAAAAAAGCTTCCAGATAACAAGTGAGAGGGGTGGTGGGTGGTGGGGGACCACTGGGGATAGGGAGGCGGAGAGGGTGGGGTGGCAACTTGTTTTTGCCGTAGGAAGTTTTAGGTCTGTTAAAAACCACAGTCATAATACATAAATAAAACCTCAAAGGGACGCAAGCTGCTCATTCGCCAGTGGTTTATTTTCCTTTCGTCCCCCCACCCACCCCTGTTTTGGAAGAATGGGCTTTGGTTCTGACTAGAGAAGTAGAGAAGATGGAAAAACTAATTTTCCAACTTCTCAGTTTTAACTGTCATGTCTTCCCATTTCACGAGTGTGTAACAGAAAGCCCATTGTGATTGCATTTCCAGAAAAGTTAAAAAAAAAAGAGTATTTGAAATTGTAATTCCCATTCAACGAGTGCCTGTGTGGAGACTAATACCTTTAAGTGACAAGTCTGGGAATTAGAGACTTCTTGGCTTGGCTAAGGATGGAGAAACTGCCCATTCCTAGATCGCCGCCTGGTGGCCAATCTGGCCCATGCAAAGGGAATGGCTTGGCTGGTCCCAATTTTAAGTACATCAGCCTATTATTGCCTCTTTCCAGAGTGGAGCTCGCTGTCATGTGACAGGATACTGTGTGCAAAGACATAAGACATGAGCTGGCTTCTTTGTGAATGTTCCCTTGCCCCCCCCTTTTTTTTAACCCGTTCATTCCTGTCACCAGATTTTTTGTTTTGTTTTGTTCGTTTTGAGACAGGGTCTCCTGTAACCCAGGCTGGTCCTGAACTCACTTTACAACCAAGAACAACCTCCCACCTCCGCATGCTGAGTGCTGGGGTTACAGGCATGTACTACCATGCCCATTTATGCAGTACTGGGGATGGAATTTAGAGATTTGTGCTTGCTAGGCTAATGGGCTACAAGTAAGCCACATCCCCAGATTTTTGGAGACTGATACAAGATTGACTTAATGTGCCCAACCCGGGATCAAAGTAAGGGATGACATCCCAGGAAATGACTTGGGCCATTGCCTTGTTTCTGAGTCAGAGCACCACGGTGAATGGGCTATGGGGTGGACACTGCAGGTGTCCAGCCCGAGTATAAGGAGATTCTATGTTGGAAGGCGAGGCAGGTCAGATGCCACACCTCAGTCACAAAGTCTGACTGGGAACATCTCAAAGCAGCCCTCCTTGTCGTCTGCACTTAGAGACTGACTCGGGCTTCATATCAGCCCATCTCTTCTTTGCCAAGTATCCAGCTGCCAGCAGTGACGTCTCCTCGGGCTGATTCTAATTACATCTGTCACGGTAAAACTCTATAACTTCCCCAAGTTACTGACATAATACAGTTTATTTTTTAAAAAAACACCAAAAGCTCACAGTGAGAAACATCTCACGAGGCAAAAGAATTTAAAAAAAATAGCCTGTTACTTCCGTATCTATCTTATATGTGTGTTACCGGGTGCGTGTGTTAAATGATGGTAAGGGTGAAAATGGATGTTTACGTGCATCTTATAGAACAGATCCTCTTGTAGCCTGTGTTTGCTTAGCAGTATACCGTAAACTATGTCACAGGTGGGTTTGGGCTTGTGAGTTTTGAATGGCTACATCGTATCCATGTGCCTCTACCGTAGATCCCTTACCCGTTACTACTGTACTCATGACCGTGAGGCACAGAGCCTCCCTGAAGTCCTTTCTTCATGTTATGCGTTTTCCTTAAACAAAGTGTTTTAAAGAAACAGTCGGAGTCCTTGTGCCATTAGTATGATGTCACCCCAGAAGAGGAATGCCCTCCACGCTCTTGTTGACCAAATCTGGAGCTGGACGTTTTCATGTGGGCCCAGGGGCACTTTTACTTTTAACCTCTGACATATTGTTAAGGGAAGAAGTGTCACTATTTAGTTAATGGTTGTTGCTATCTTGGTGGATTCGGCCATTGGTTTGTTTCGCAGTGGCCAGTTGCGTTTCTCCTCTGGTGGAGCACATGCTACCTGTCCTGTGAGTGGGCCGGGGACTTCCTCTTGCTTAGTTTTTGAAATGTAATTCGAGAAGTTGGCTTTCATGCTGGATATCACCCAGCTATAGACATTTATTCTCGGTGTATAATTTGCTTTTTTCTGAGGTAGGAGGAAGGAAAATCATAAATTGCATGTTCAGATAAGAGTATCATTTCCTGTCCCCTGGCCTGGACATCAGAGGTGTGCATAATAAGTTTGGCTCTCTTAGCCGGAACCTAGAGGAGCCAATGCGCACTGCCTTTGCGGTGGCTTGCGTGCATTGCCTCTAAAATTCAAATGTTGCCAAGGTCATCGTGATAAAAGTTTGGGACCTGTCAGAGGTAATTCATCCCCGACGGCGTCTCCATCATGCACAGAGCTGCCCATGCCTATGGCTAGAGTTCAGTTGGTAGAGCGCTGGTCTACCACACACGAATCCCGAGCCCCAATCCCTAGCACAATGCAAAGCATGGTAGAGTGTGCCTGGAACTCCAGCACTCTAGAGATGGACACAGGAGGGTCATAAGTTCAAGGTCATCTTCAGCTATATAGGGAGTTCAAGGCCAGCCTGGGCTACATGAGACCCTGTCTCAAGGAAGGAAGCTGGGGAGGGAAGGAAACCAGCTAACTTTGTAGCGCATCGGACGGGCTGCCTCTCCATCTTCAACCATGTGCAGACACGGGTGTGGGAGGAGACCTTCAGCACACCCAGTACCCAGCCCTTGATCTTCGAGTTGCGGGTATCTAGAGCCTGGGGATATGCACTGCCCTTTCTAAACTCTGCTCTGCTGCTGTTTGGCTTTATAATTGTCCTGAAGTCACACTGAATATGTTATCTCAGTGTACACGTGGGTATCTTCCCATGAAGGGGGAGCACAGGAGTGTTTCCTACCTGCTGGCACGGCAGGCCCATAGTCTATGGTCATGTCAGTTGAGGTGATCTTGGGGCACATGCATGCCACATATAAATGATTGTATTTGTCATATAGAAGGTGTCGAATGGCTCGGAGGTATTGAGCAGGTGTTAGTGACAGGAAGCAGGCTGAAAGCTGAGCATTCATCAGGGAGACATGAGGCTGGGGAGTCAGCTGGGGATTGGTGGGTGTCTCAATCCACTGTGGCTTTTATTGCCTCAAATGTTGGAATGCACTTCATTTTGCCTCATACTGTCTCTGTGGCCAACTTTTCAAAATGACATAGAAACCATTTACAGCCTTTAATAACTTGAAAAGCATATGCTCCTCCAGTACCAAATAGGCACCAAAGGATAAAGGTAACTTTTATTAAGCTGTCCAGTGGCACAATTTGATAAGTTTATTAGAGCATTGTTCACGAGGTGTACAGTTTGGCATCCTGAGTCGGGGCCTGCTGGATCTCCTGGTTTGTTAGATTGTCTTTTCTACATCACTGGTGTTTTATGATTTTTGACTAGGAAGGGGGTGCTTTTTGTGTTATTATTTGTGGTCCAGTGCTCCTAAAAATAAAAAGAGACTCGATATGGTAAAGAAATGATGATGATCAAGTCTTGCAAGTTGTAGTTCTGAGTACAGCTCTACACCTTGGACCCCGGAACAAAGGCTGAGTCTAAAAGACTAGAGTGTGTTTGAAGGCTTCTGACAGAGGGGCACCTTTGATATCATTATTCATGGAAGCCAGCTACATGAAGTGGCATGCGTGTATAGAACGATAACTTATTTCTTAATTAAAAGAATAAAATCTTTGCCTTCAGCTCAGCAATCCCATACTCTTAAATTCTGAGCCTCTGCCCTCAGGTGTCTTAGAGGACAAATGGGATTTGGCCATAAATCAAAACCTTGATGAAATATCATTTGCAAAGAGCCAGGAGCCATTGCTGCAAAAAAAACTCTTTTCTCCTATCACAATCTTATTCTTATATTGCTCTGTTTTCTTCAGACTTATTTTTAGGGAGTTTTCTAGGAGACCTCTTGTGGAACCAAGCCTTATATCAATGAGGTGTATTAATTAATACAATAAATCACATTACCTGCACCTACTTAAGTGAAATAGCTACAAGTTGTGGTTTTCATGTAAAATCTAGTGACTAAGGTGGGTATCAGACCTTGGCATAATAAAAAAGAAGATGGCAGCCAAGTGGTGCATACCTTTAATCCCAGTACTCTGGAGGCAGAGGCTAGGAGATCTGAGTTTGAGGCCAACCTGGTCTATAGAGCGAGTTCCAGAACAGGCAAGGTTACACAGAGAAACCATGTCTTGATAAAAAATAAGAAGAAGATATGAGATTGACACAGTGTGTTGCTCATTGGTGGATGCCTGTCTAGCATGTGCAGGGCCTTAGCCTGGACTCCATCCTCAGCAACCACCTCCCACCCCCTCTGGACATGTGGTATGTTTTGAAGATGAGAAAAGTGGGAAGTGCAGGAAGTTGTTGAGTCAAACAAAGCCTTACTTCACTGCTAGAAAATGCATCATCACCCAGAAGCCTGAGTTGTCACAAAACACATCAGATTAGTAGTTGCTGCCCAGCAGTGGCTTGGCAAATAAGCACCCGGGAACAATGGCCATCCAGGAATGGCTGCCGAGATGCGTGGCAGGCCCTAATCCAGTCTGCTGCCTTGCTGGGGACGTCGACTCCAGAAACATAACAGTCACTGTTTGGAGCCAGAAAGGTTGTCATGGAGATGGAAATCTTCCTGGTACCATAAAACCCCACTTGTCATCAGGCTGAAGCCCCTTGTTTGCACAGGTGGTTCTGCTAGCTGAGAAGGGCCGAGTAAAAACAAACCTTTTCTTCCTGAATGGAGCCTTTATGTGTCCAAGAAAATATAATTCCTGTCCTAAGCCATTCAATTAACGACCCATTATCAACTAATTAAATCACATGTAAATTTTCTGTGCATTCCTTTGCCACATGCACCACACAGTTGCTAACTAACCCTGTGTTCTATGTGGTTGGTGCCTCTTTTTATAGAGCACTGGTTCTCACTCACCCTGTGGATGGCAACCCCTTTAGGAGTTGAATGACCCTTCCGCAGGGGTCATCTAAGACCATCAGAAAGCACAGATATTTACATTACTATTGATGAGAGTAGCAAATTTAGTTATGACTTAGCAATGAAAATAATTTTATGGTTTCAGGGGACACCATAACATGAGGAAATGTATTATAGGGTCACAGCGTTAGGAAGATTGGGGACCACTGTTACAGAGGGTAAGACTGAAGTCTGGTGGGAGAAAAATGATGCACCCAGGAGACATAGACACACATAGACAACCAGCAATGAGATACGCATTTCCATGTATGAAGAAGGGAACAGAATGCAAAGCTGCCTGTCTCACACATGCCCCAAACCAGCCTTCTGCATGCCCATCTCTGCTCTGCAGAAGAAGTCACGTGACTGGGATTTTTACTTCACTGGGTTATGTCTCAGAGGCAGATGCCATGTACACAAAGCAAAAACATATCTGTCCACGTTCTCGCCCAGCTCTCTTGCTTTCTAGCCTATGTGTTGGGGTACAGAACGCAATCTTCAGATGAACTGGGGAAAGCCCTAATTGTAGGGTTTTCACTTCAATCCAAGATGCTTTCCTGTCCCAGAGAAGTTCAAAGCTTTGACCATGTTTCTCAAGGTTTATCAGTGGTGGCTCCAAGGCAGCTGACTTCAGACACAATAAACCTTATGCTGTATTTTTGGAAATATGATTGGAGTCTGTCATTTAACACTTTGCAAAGTGGGGGGACAAAACTTTAGGTGATGTTCTCTATAATAATAATAAACTACCACACTAATCAAAAAAGGGGGGGTTCATTGTTCACTGCTTGGATGTCAATAGGAATACTATTTTGAATAAAGCATTATAGATAACAGATTGATTTAAAACAAAGAGACCTGAATTCTTTGGAAACTTCTTATTTAAGAATAAAATCATTCTTCCTTGAGGTTTTAGAAATAAAGAATTATGTGTGTGTGATGATGGACTTTGGTTATGCACTCTCACGTGACTAGCCCTTCCATCACTTGTAAACGCCACTCCCACCAGATGTGTGAGCTTTTGGGGGATGCTTCAGGTGAACACAGGACCATTTACACATTTGCTCGTAAAAGATGAGCCCCGTAGGGGAAAAAAAATCATATTAAAGGAGCCACTTGATTTAGCCAAAATCTAAATCAAGTCTATATTTTGCTTATAAAGGAAACTCAAGTGTTTAAGAGCAGTCGCTTTCTTTTGGAATTCTTTGGTAAGCGGTGTTCTTCATGGTGATTGTCATAGACGGCTAAACTTTAAAACTCAGAAAAGCATGCGGATAAAATTGCTCTGTTTAAAACAATGAGACTGCCAACTCTTCATATAACATCTTCTGACTGGAGAGGTATTGTTATCTACCCAGCCCTAAAAATGAAGAAGAGCAGCCTCGCCTTTCAACCTGTCCATTTGTAAGTGTGAAGAATCCCTTCTTCCTCCTGTTTTAGAGTTGAAATCCACAACCTCCACTGAGATCAAAAACATTGGCACACTTGTGCCAGAAGGTGGCGCTGAGATACCATATGTTTTCACAATTCCTTCCCCCATGAAGCCGGCTGTAAGGCAGTGTGGATCCTCAAGGATCCCTCGCCTGAGAGGCTGATTATGACCCTTGACCAAGCTGCCTGTTCTGTGGTCATACAGCTAAAGTATGTCATTCCTGGCCCTTGCCTGACTTCCTGACATAAAGCCGAGAACATAAAATACATCCCTTTGGAACTCTAGCTGCCTTTTATGTCAGAAAGTTCTGGAGCTGCTACAGAGATAGCTCATCAGGTAAGAGTGCTTGTCACACAAACGTGAGGGCATGATTTCAAATCCGCAGAACCTTGGGGGGGGGGATATGTAGCTAAGTGTGCCTGCAACTCCAGCATTGTGACAGAAGAATGGCTGGGACTTGGTGGCAGCCAGACCAGCACAGGTTCAGTGGAATACTGCCTCAAATAAGGCAAAGCATTAAAGCAGGGCACCCCGTAGCCTCCTCCAGCCTAGCCTGCATACTCACGTGCACACGCTCACACGTGCACACACAAAGGAGAGAGACAGAAATGGAGATAGAGAAGGGCAGAAGGGGAGAGTCACAGTCAAACTTCAGGAAGATGAGTTTTAAGCAGAAGCCATGACTATGGAAGGGAATATCAGTTGTCTCTAGCTTTAATTTACAGAGAATGAAGTGTCACTGGACAGCCCCTTTGATAATTCCCTCCCCAGAGCAGCCATATACTTAGACACTAAAGGACATCATTACGGAGCCTTCTTTTATTATGAAAACGTGCATTTTGGCTGCAGCCACACTGTAATTTTGTCTGGAAACATAATGATTACTTCAGAGAAAGGTTTCCCACGTGATTGGAGGCCACAAGCGTCTTCAGCACTGCCTCTCTGTGTGCCAGCTAACTCGGGGCTCCTGTGCCTGCGTGCTGGGTTTTCTCCTACTGTTTGCTGTGCTGTGTGTCTCTTCTAAATAACATGGCTCTAAGGAAAATGCCTCAGGTCGTCAGTCTGCCTGCTGGAGACAGATTAAGGAGCTTCATCGTCTGGTGGCAAATGGGAGCATTTAGACGGCAGTTATCACCAGTCATATTCATAACAAGCATGGAGTCAAAGTGTTCCTTCAGATCCATAGGAGGGAGTTTTTGTTTGTTGTTGTTGTTGTTGTTTGAGCACTGGGACTCTCACCAACGTTGTTGTGCGTGCTCGTCAAGCACTCGGCCGCTGAACTGTTCCCCCTGAGAGCACAGTACTCCACTTTATGACATTGCTCATGCTTTCTACATTGTAGGCAAATGATGTGTATTGAGTAAGTCATAGATTAAAAAAGGAGATGACTGAAAATCTAGGGAGGGAGTGGAATACGTTTGACCCTTTCTGTCTATTGGTTCTGCGTCCCTGGATTCAGGCAACCTGCAGTTTGAAAGTATTCACACACACACACACACACACACACACACACCATATACACCAGGTGAATCTATATTGCTAATATACTGATGTGTTTCTTGACAATATTCCTTTAACACTGCAACTATTGACATAGTATTTCTATTTTTATCGAGCACTTAAAATATCCTAGAAATGTTTTAAAGGACACTGGAAGATGCACACAGGTTACATTCAAATTCTGTACCATTTTGTATAAAGGACTTGAGCATCCCTGCATTTGGTGTTCATCAGAGTTCCTGAAACCTTTAAGGATCTCAACAAGATATGGTCACTAAGGAGGGTAATGTAGCAGCCACCACAGAGATGGCAGGAAAGTTGAAAGCAAGATAATGTGTCCCAATCAAGGAAAAGATTCTCCAGGACCTTTGCACGTACAACAAGACTGGGTTTATACAAAGCAGATGGAATCCTGAGTGGAGGGTATCACACTGAAGCTCATGGAGGTCCCACTTGACAGGATAAAGAACTTGGGTGGATGCCCACCAGCTCAGGCAGACAGTTGGCATGGCTTCCATCAGAAATGGACAAGAAGTACAGAAGTTGGTTGTGCCATTAACAGTCCCACAGCAAACCAAGGCAGCTGCCGTTGGGTGTTTATGTTTTACAGCTCTAATTAGGTTCATGGAACCATAGCCAAATCTTAGCAGGAGCTTGTAATGATAACTTGCCCTTGGAGTTGGAAAGATTTTAGATATGTCTGCATTGTCTAGCCGGACTTTAGTAAGGAAAAAGAGAAGAAGAAGAAAAAGTGGCTTACCAGAAGAATCTATAGTCCAGTGGTTGGTTTTGAGAACTAAAAGGTGTGTCATAAGAAGCCAGACTTGCATAGATGAGGCAAGGTCTGATTAGAATAAACAAGGAAAAAATGCTCCAGTTCAAAATCGGCAGGAACATCACTGAGTAGGCTCACACAGACAGCAGTGGGGGGCTTAGACTCTAAGGAGAAACGAAAGCTTTAGAAAAGGGAATTCAGAGAAGAGGACGTTTCTTTAGAGGGCTTGGACAAACATTGACATTGCCTGGAACGTATTTGTAGGTGGTTTAAAAGGGTTGACATGGGGAGAAGCTGGAACTGGATGGTGGCCAGGCTAGGAAGAGGACCCATGAGAGGACCAGGACTTTGCTCTTCATCCAATCTGCAACAGGAGCCACTCTGTTGGCCACAGCAAGATGGGGCTGTGTTTTAACACCTGAGCTGGGCTTCAAGGCCAGGACTGTGTGTCAGTGCTGGGGTCGTGCGTCAGTGCCATGATTGTGTGTCCGTGTTGTGGCTGTGTGTCAGTGCCGGGGCCGTGCGTCAGTGCCATGGTTGTGTGTCCGTGTTGTGGCTGTGTGTCAGTGCTGGGGCCTTGTGTCATTGCCAGGCTCTGTGTGTCCATGCCATGGCCGTGTGTCCGTGTCATGTCTGTGTGTCCGTGTCGTGGCTGTGTGTGTCAGTGCCAGGGTTGTGTGTCGGTGCTGTGTCTGTGTGTCCGTGTTATGTCTGTGTGTCCGTGTCGTGGCTGTGTGTGTCAGTGCCAGGGTTGTGTGTCTGTGCTGTGTCTGTGTGTCCATGTCATGTCTGTGTGTCCGTGTCATGGCTGTGTGTCAGGGCCAGGGCTGTGTGTGTCAGGGCCGGGTCTGTGTGTTAGTGCTGGGACTGTGTTTTAAGGGGATTACGCGCGTCAGGGCAGTGGCACACACTGGAGTCGTGATGGTTAATTCAACAATTAACTTTGGAGCCCCAAGTGAAGCATGGCACATCTCACGAGGAAAGGCAGAAGGATGTGATAATCGGAAAGAAGCATGGAGGCCAAGTTCAGTCTTAATAACAGCTGTGATTGTTTCTTAAGATAAGAGTTCCCCGGTTGTCCTTGTGACCCCCTTTTTTTGATGATTGGGTTTTCCAAGTGATAGCAGAAACCTCCTGTTCCGGATGACAGCCACAGCGGTATTGCCGGCTCTCATCCACTATACCTCCTGTGTAGCTGGCCCTGGTCTAGGCACAGAGTCTGTGTGTATTAACAGCCATCACAACCACACAAAGCAGAGAACGTCATTAAGAGCGCAGGAAATGGCTTCACAGACAGATGTGGTAACTTTCCAGGTAGGCACAGCTCATGAGTAGCAGGACCCCACCCCTCCAGGCTCTGAGTGTTTTTTAAAGGATCTGTTTGGGTGTCACACCAGTCTTGTTTCTTACTGTCTAGGGAATGACTGGGATAATTTTAGAAGGAGAATATTTCTAGAAAATCAGAAACTTGTATAGTTTTTGTACTGAGAGGATTCCCCTCAGAGGTTGGTCCTCAGGGTGATAGGAGTTCTGGGCTATTTCTCGTCCTGAATTGGTATTAGGACTCACAGGGCGATGAATAACTGCGGGTCAAAGCTGAGTAGCCATGGTTCGTTCATCCCTTATGTGTGAAACGGTAGCTGGTAGCCATGTAAGTTCCCACTGTCATCTAGAACCAGACTGAGCATTGAAGATCCGAGACTAGGTCATGAGTTATCCTTCATCACACCGTATAGATCCCAAACCAAGGCCAATGGGGCCAAGATTAATTGGTCTTATTCTATGATTTGTGTACCACACAGGGAACAGTACCTGGGGTTTGTTGCTTGAAGGCCAGGAAGAGCCATGCTGTTGGCCAGTTGCTGAGGGATCCCAGGCACTCAGCTCCTGTCCCACTAAGCCTAAGAACAGAGGCTGTGGTCACTGACCTCTTGTATGTGGTGTCGCTGACCCTGGGAATCTCCTAGTTTTATCTCATAAAGTAACAGTGTGGCCTCTGCTCACGCTGGGGTGTTCCTCTCCAGTTTAACCTCAGAAAACAGCAGCGAGGCCAAGCAATGACTCATGCAGCTGCTGCTGAGCCCTACCTGTAGGTGTTCTAAAGAAAGGTCTTGGGAAGATAGATTGACACCAAAGATGGAGTTAGATTATAGTGAAAATGAATGTAGTATCTATTCTCACAAGAGTGACTGATAAACACCCCTCCTGGTGTGGAGGGAGGCCCCTCTCAGGCTACTTGGGACATGCGTGGGGCAGTGTGAGAGGACCAGGGAAGGGAGTTGGATGGAGCAGGCGCTGGACACTGAAGGTGAGCCTCAGCGACCTGTGCGTGGAAAGATGCCTGACACATGATTTCTGCATTAGTGTGTGTCAGAGGCAGACTGCCTCGATCTGGGTGCTCTCCCTTTCTCTGAGGAAAGTTTCAGAAATGGGAGATCTTCATGAGAAGAGGGATGGGGACCTCTGCAGGCTTGGGTTTCGGCTAAGCTGGTTTCTCTCCATATTCAGGTCATCACACCAAAATCCCTTTTCCCTTGTAGAATGAAGGGGAAAAAAGGAGTTGTTTTATAGAGTATGTATGTGTGTTTGTGTGTACGTGTGTGTGTATGTACGTGTGTGTGTGTTTTTTAGTTTAGATTTTTGCTATTATTTGTTTGTTTTAGCCAAAGGTGGGTTCATGTATCCTAGACTGGGCTCAACCTTCTTTTGCAACTTAGGCTGGCCTGAAACTCCTGATCTTCCTTCTTCAGGCTTCCAAGTGGTGGCACGTGCGAGCCACTGTGTTGGGAGGGGATGTTGTGGGTATGGATCCACACTGCACTCAGTAATGTGTGAGACGATTAACAGTGTCTCCTCTAGGAGTTTGCTTGCCTTCTAATGTTTGTAGAATATTCACAGAGGCCAGTAGATTCCTCTGTGGTATCATCATCTCTATAAAATTAAGGTATCCTTGAAAAAGATTAGCAAAGAGTTAAAATGTTTTAAGATGACTGATGGGTACATGGGGTTCTGTTGCCTTATTCACCTTTGTATGTTGAATTTTACTGTAATAATTTTATTATTTATTATTTGTGAGTGCTGGGGCTGCACAGACTCAGCATGGGCTCGACCACTGAGATACACCTTCAACCAGTGATTGAAGTGATTTTGTTTTGTAATATCAGCAGTCACCATTAAACTGTGTGTGTATGGTTTATGTGTGATGTATGCACATGTATGTGCAGGTACACTTGCCCAGTGAGCACCTGTGGAAACCAGAGGATGTCATTAGCTATCTTGTTCTGCTGCTTTCTCTCTGTTTTTTTTTTTTTTTTTGAGATAGGGTCCCCCACTGAATCCAGAGTCTGCCATTTCACCTGCCTGGCTGACAAACAATGCCCTAGGATGTTTAACACTGGGGTCACAGACGCATCATACTATGCCTACCTTTTCAGCGTTGCTGGAGATCCAGACTTGGGTCCTCATATATGTGTAGCAAGCGTTTTACCTACTGATCCATCTTTTCTGGCCCTGTCCTTTAATTTTTGTGCCTTTCATATTTTGTTTTGGGGTTGTTTTTAAGTCAAGATACACGTATATTTTCAACTATAACGGGACCTTTGCTTTTCTAAACAAAGTACCAGAAGTTACAAAAAAAACATTATTATTGTGCGACTTAAAGATGAATATCCATATTTTCCCTCACTCTTGATAAATATGCCGAGGAAAGGAGAGCCAACCCCCACAGAAGCCTTTTGTCCCTGCGTTAACCCAACAATCTTCCTGTCAAATGCACATGTGCCCCGGCTCTGCAAACACTGGTATTTTCCTTCCTTGGTCTACAGAGCAAATGGAACAAGGAAGCAAATGCCCCTGATTGGCTGTGTTTAAATTAATCATATGCTTTCTTACAGAGAGCAAAATAAACAAGTCCCAAACCCAGCTACTGTGGAGTATTTACCCAATTATTTTTAAGCTTGGAAAATAAGGCCCAGAGTGTCCATTAGGCACGCCGTAACCCTGCAGTCATGTCGTTTCGTTCATCTGTTGACTGCATCCATACACTTGGGAATTGGTAAATCCTACCAATTGCCGCCCCCGTCCCTTAATGATCTGGCTGTACACTGAGCTGGCTGCAGGCGCGATGCAAGGGGACTGTGTCCCCTGTGGACTTCTTTGAGTAGTGGAGCTGGGGATGTTTGGCAAGCTATTGATTACGTAGTAAAATCCCACTGTTGCACGTTATCTGAGGGAAAGCTGTGAGTAGAAATCTGTTTAGAATAATACGGCGTTTGATTTGTTTACTTGTTTGTATCCTGAGTTGTTTACCTAACCTATTTACTGACCACGGAAAGCTTTTGAGGAAGTCTGAGCATGGGCCGGCATTAGGTGAAACTAAGAATTTAGGAATCATTGCGGAGCAACGTCTTAGTGGTTATTTATTTATTTATTATTTTATTCTCCCATGCTTGAAACAAAATGGCCTCTAGTACTTGCCTTAAGATACCCCAAAGAAATAAAAAGCAATGGGGTTGAGGTCAGGTGTAGACAAGGCAGGATGAGTGAAGAATGGGATGGGTGTGTGCAGAGTTCATTAAGCCATTCTCTGTGACTTTGGGTGTGCTGGAAAATTTTTGTAATAAAACACTAGGGTTTTTTTTTTAAGGTGAACATAAGGTCAGAATAGCAAGTCCTCAGGTGAAAGCACGTGGAGAAATTTGGCTGGAGGCTTCCGTAGGCATCAGCAGTTCAGAGACCCTTCTTATGTTGGCTGGAGAGCACAGGGGTTTCTTGTTTTCTGCACTGTATACAACTCATATCTGCAATTGTTTATTGAGTGTTTTATAAACATAAAAAGTGAAGTTTGAGCATGCTAGCTCATATGCACACTCACACACAATCATACACACACACACACACACACATACAATAAATAAAGTTTTGGTATAAACCAGCCAATTGACTCATATGTATGAGTTTCTGTGTGTACATGTGTGTGCCTATATTAGTGTATTTGTGTGTGCGTATGTGAATGCATGTGTGTGTGCATGCACGTGCACAATCTTTAGATGCTGTCTTTTGCCAGTGGACTGAGCATAGAACTAAATAAGTGATTGGGACAATCTAAATATCTTCTAAAAGAATGCAGAAGAGAAGACCATGAGTAGATAAACACTGTGTAGTAAATTAAGCCTCTTAAGGAAACAAAAGAAAGCATTAGATCCTCATCAACATCTCTTTAATATAATAAATTCAGAACATACACAAAATGTAATAAACATACATTAGATGTATTTCAATAGAAATAATCCGTGTGGCGCATCATGAAGCCCTTGTGTTGTGAGGGTTTAGGCATTTCCCTTCATATGTGCTAGATGAGATATTTGAGCTCATTTATGGTGTTTTGGCTGACAGCAGATGACCTTTCATGAGACCGACATAGATCTTACTAGTGGCACACCTTCCCGGGAGCAGCGGGGTATAAATTTACCAGGCCTGTTCTGCTTTGAGCTTCAGACAACCAAGCCCAACGTGTTCTTTCAAGGATTGGCTAGATGCGAACATCTGGCCACAGTTACTTTTCTAATGAATGAGGATAAAGATCTACAGCAACGAACATGGAGATCATGAATCAGCCTTTTGCCTTTTAGTGCTCTGATTTTAGTCTTTGTGGTTTGTAGTAACAAAGACAGTGTGAAGATAGAGGTGGCCAGTGGTGTGAGAATAGGCTGGTCTGAAATGGGTGTCACAACCCTAGTCCCTGGAGCCGTGGAAAGATACAAGCTATCTAGCTTTAGGTTCAGCTAGGTCTAGACATGCAGATCTTGTCACTGGACACTGGTCTCTTACGTGCCCTAATTGTGATGAACTCTGGTTCAGCCTCTTATTGACTAGCTCTTACATATTGATCTAACCCATTTCTAATATTCTGTGTAGTACCATGAGCTGGCTTACCAGGAAAGATCTTAACTTGCTTCTTTCTGGAATGCATGGGACTCTTAATCCCAGGGTCATGGGTTCGTGCCCCATGTTGGGCACCACTCTGTTGTAATTGGAGCGGCGGGGCTACGTTCCTGGCACCCGGCCACCCACACAGCTAGCTTTATACCCGAAATAGTTACACAGAAACTGTATTCTTTTAAACACTGCCTGGCTCATTAGTTTCAGCCTCTTATTGGCTAGCTCTTACATATTGATCTAACCCATTTCTAATATTCTGTGTAGCACCATGAGCTGGCTTACCAGGAAAGATCTTAACCTGTGTCTTTCTGGAATGGGACAATCATGGCGACTGCCTGAATCTGCTTCTTTCTCCCAGCATTCTGTTCTGTTTACTCCGCCTACCTAATTTTCTGTCCTATCAAAGAGCCAAGCAGTGTCTTTATTAATTAACCAATAAAAAAGCAACAGATAAAGACAAATGACCCACCTCCATCAGTTTAAAGCTAGTGCCAGTGGATGGACTCAGCTTCAGCTCAATGGAGAGAGCATGAAAGGATAGGTGCCCAGGAAAGCGGAAGTGGGGAGCTGTTGGCTTGACTGGGTATGGGGCAGGCAGAGTTGAGAGATGCTGCAGTAACAGCATGAGGATTTGCCAGCACGCTGACTTCCACAGCATGTCACCTTCTCTGGTGTATGTGTGTTCTACTAGAGTGCTAGCTCACCACACTTAGGGCTAATGTTCCACCCCACATCACCATTTTAGGATCGCATGCTTCATGTACGTGAGTATTATCACTCTCTCTGAGTGCGTTCTTCAGCGTGACACCATGGCACACCTGCCACCCCCCTTTCATGAAGCTTTCAGAAACAAGATGAGTATGGAGAAAGCTCAGCCTTCCCTGGGGCTGGAAATGCTCAGCCTGAACTTGAGAGCGCCTTGAGCTCCCTTGGGAGCCCTCTAGGGCCAGAGAGGTGGAGGTCTGGCCACCCTCCTCCCACTCTGTCACATTTTTGTGTTACAGAGAAATTTGAAATTTTACAAGTTTCTCGGAAATGGTGGGTAGGGTGGGGGACTGTTAGTAGCCCAAAAGGGGACCGACTCTGGGAGTCGAAATGGAGAATTCACCCTAATTCTCAGAACCAGCATGCTGGCTCTTTTTACTGCTTTGTATGATTCTTTTCTGGAAGAAGGGGTCTGGAGAGGAACAGATTGGATGGAGAAATTCCCGGTTTGCTGTTGGAGCACAAAGCATCCTGAGCAATTGTGCTGTGCCTGGAATTCTGGGTCTCTGGTCTGATCAGGCACCTGCTGCATGAGGTACTGCTGAATTCTTCCCAGTGACCACCAAACTTCTTGACCTGAGTCAGTTCTTACCTCCCGTCACGTTGCACTCAAAGTTTAAGATCTCTCACGGAGCTGGAGTGCGGGCCCCAGCTGGCAACTGGATTTTATGTCCTGTTGAATGGAATGTAGAAAGCAAATCTGTTGTCAGTAGAACCTGCCTAGAACCTAGTAGCACAGCAGAAAGTATCTAGACACAAGATACCCCTCCTGGACATACGCGGCATAGGGAGAGTGGGAAAGGCCCCCAGTGAGCCACTGAGTGCGTTATAGGCTAATCTGCGTTCAGTCCTCACAGTTGCAAATGACATGGGCTGCACACATTTCTCCTAAGCACCCCAGAGAGAATCATTGGTGTCAAACACAAGTCTTGTAACAGGAGCAGGAGGCTGCATGGTGCAGGAGTTCTTGCAGCTCGCCTGCCAGGAGACCGGAGGGCCACACGTGTGAACGGAGTTAAATGGGGCAGCTGGGAATCACAGCCACATCCCTGGCTTTCCTGGAGAGAGCTGAACTGACCCTGAACCTGGAGTGTTTGCCTGGCAGGTTCATGCTGGCTCCTGATGTCATTTCAGCATGTATGTGAGGGGCAGGAAAGAGAGGCCCTCTGTGCAGTAAAGGCTGTGGTGCCTGGGGTTACTTCTAGCCAGGGAGCCCTTGAATGCTGTTTTCTTTGGCATCCAACTAGGCTGAGTTGCTAAAATTCCTTTGAAGTTCAGGGGTTTGGGGAGCAGTAGTCTGGCTTGCATTCCTTACTCCAGAAGGCAGGCACGAGGGTCTGGGGTTACTGAGCTGCCAAGAACCAGGCCTTTGTTGGGAAAGTCACTTCAGTGTGACTCTAACTTCAGAGTCTAGTCTTTTCTCTTTGGCTTCCAGGCTAACTCAGCAGCAAAGCAAAGTCCATATCCTCAGGCCTTCCTTGTTGACTCGCTCATAGTAGAATGTATAGCTGGGGAATTCTTGAAGAAAAACCCTTGTGTTCATACAAGGAGAAGGATTTGTGCACTTTGGCTGCTGTGCAGGTGCTGATGTCGTGTTCCTGCCCCAACAAAGGGAATAAGGAGGCCAGAGCCCACCCCTGCCCCAGCCCACAAGCACCTAGAAGTAAACCCTTCACCTGTTGGTTGACATACACGAGAAGGGTCAATAGAGCAACAGTGGGCTTGTGGAGTGTACTTCACATGCGCCGCCTGGGAGTCAGCCTCTGGCACAGAGTGAACATTGCTTCGGCCATTGAAAGCAGACTTTCTGAGAAATCTCAAAAGGGGTGGGGCAGCCTGAGAGGGGTGGGTGCTGCGCCTGGGTATGAGTATGCAATGACTTAAGAGAAAAATATCTGTGAGGTTCACGTGCTGGTTGGTTTTTTGTTGTTGTTTTTGTTTTGTTGTTGTTGTTGTTGTTGTTAATTTGACACAAACCCAGATATATCTGGGAAGAGAGAATCTGAGTTGAGGAACTGCCTCCATCAGACTGGCCTGTAGGCAAGTGTGTGAAGGCATTTTCTTTATTTCTTGATTGGCACACGAGAAGGCAGCCCACTGGGGCAGTGAGAGCCCTGGGCAGGTAGTGCTGGGTTATATCAGAAAGCTGGGTGAGTGAGCTGTGGGGAGAAAGCAGCACGCTTCCACGGCCTCTGCTCTAGGTGCTGCTTTGGCTGGCCTTAGTGACAAACTGGGATCAGGACATGTGAGCCAGATAAGCCTTTTCCTTCCCAAGTTTCTATTGATCACGGTGTTCAATCACAGCCTCGGAAACCGAGAGAGTACCATTCCGTAGGGCAGACAGCGCCAATTAAAACAAATTCATCAACGGATTTTATTTTCCTTTAGTGAATCTGTACATCTGCCTTGAAGGTTGTGATCATAAAGGACACACCTTTTTCCACAAACTGTTGATGAAATTGGATTATTATTTGTACTCGTGTGTAGACTGGAGACATATTCTGAGGCATCTCCTGTGTTGGGCACATGGAGAAGGTTGGGATCTGACTTTAAGCTATGTTGGGACCATCTTCTTTTTATTTTGTCTTCTGGGGAGTACCTCCTAAGTCTCCCTTGCTGCTTTGATCTATTTCTCACAGAATGGAGTAAGTGACCCTTATTCACAGAGCGTGAGTATCAACACTGTGCTAATTGCTCATGATACAGGAGTAACTCGGGACCAGCCATGCTATTTGGAAGCCTCAGCATGAACTAAAAATAAGGAGCTCCACTGGTTGAAAAATCAGGGGAGGGGGAAAGTCCTGAAAGGTATTAAAATCTAAATCTTTCTTGTTGCTTCCCTGGCCTCTCTGTCTACTCATCACGAGTTTGCTATTTGGTACCATGCTTGCTTGGGCAGGGAGAGAGGAATGAACTGGGCATGTGTCAGGGGCCCCTCCCTGCAGCAGCCCACCTGCTGCTCTGTCCTGTCAGTGCCTGCCCCCTTGGTAAAGTCCGGAGAAGTCTAGCAGGGTATCTCCCAAAACCATGGGCTCTTGGCTCTGGTCCACAGTCAGTGATTGATCCCCACAACTGCTCCAACCATGTGCCAAGGAGTGGGAGGTTCCCAGAATACACAGGGACACTGCCTGCCCCACCCAATATGCCACAAGTACAAACATCTTACCCCAACCATGTCCATGCTCAGGCCCCACCAACACTGTAGATAAGCCACAGAAGCAGGAAGAGGAGGCTGGGCAGAACCCAGAGGAACTACCCCACAGCCATGTTTCCAATGGACTTTGTGGACTCATTGAATTTCCCTTACAAACCATATATATACACACAGATAAAATTCGAAGAGTTTCAAGGTCATTACTTTAGAGCATTGAGCCCCTACATAGGATCTCTTCAAGTATAAGAAGCCAGCTCTGTTGGTTAGAAAAGAAGAAATATGCCACTCCAAGCCCATCAAAACAAAGTCCACTAGTTAGGGCTAGATAAGTAGTAAGAAAGTTTGGACAATAAATAAATAAATAAAAATAAAAAAATTGAGAGACCTTTATAGCTGGTAGGCAACCAGGCAGCTTTCTGGTTATGTCATTTAAGGTAAGATCCAAGCTCAGAAGTTTAGCCAGGCGAAGAGTTGGGAAGGTTGTCCCAGGTAGCAGGAACGACAGCTTTCTGGGAAAGAGGTTGGCTCATCGGAGAAACCAGGAGAAATAGGAGAATTTAGTTAGTATGGGAGAAGAGGCATCTGGGAGAGAATGGGAAAGAGTGAGCTGTCTGGGAGCACTGGGAGTCAGAAGGAGGTTTTAGCTCTCTGCTGAATGTGAGCCTGTGCCCCTCAACCATACTGCCCCTGCCACGGTGGCTGAGTCCACTGAAACTACATTCACAGAAAGAACAGTTTTTATCATCCGATTCCCTAAGCGGACCCTCTGCCGTCCACCTTTTCCCTCTTCAAGTTAATTTGCTCCTGAGAAGCACAGCTTTCCATCCCAAGGAAATCTCTAACAGAAACATTTAGAGTTGAGTTCATTTAGTTCCTCCTTCTAAAGGGGGTTTCACTGGGTAGATAGGGGACCAGTGCTGGCCCATCTGTTAGGAAGTAATCTAAAAATCTGAGCATGCTCTGTGCCTTCCATTTACCTCCTTGTAATAGAAAAACCCCAGGTCTCCATCGCAACCCCGCAAGAAAATGCTTATCTGAAATTGGGGAAAGTCAGCCCACAGCAGGCTCATAGTACAGCTCTTTGCCTAGTGCTGCTGGGAGATAAGGGAGCAGTTTCTAGGGTTCCCGCCAGGGATAGTGCTGGGAGCCTTGCCCTAGTGGGAAGCAGCCCGAAAGGTGGATGCTTCGGGTAATGAGAAGGGAAAGGTCTCAGTCTGGGCACTGAGTGAGAAACAGGCAGATTACGTGGGCTCTGCTGAGTGCCGGCAACTTGCTGTAAAGAGAGACGTGAAAATTATTCAGGCTGCGTGAGAGCCAATTTTCAGATGCTTGGAGAAAGTTGCGATTGTGGATGCTTTGACTGTTTCGTGGGGTGTCCTTGCCCTGGATTTGCAAGAGAACCAACAAAAAAAAAGATTTCAAACAGAGAAGAAAGCTTAGTGCTGCATGAGAATGGGACTCTGAAATGGTCAGAGAAGTCCCAGAAGCAATTAGCTGGGATCCGGTAATTGTTCCATCTTCATCCTATGTATTGAAATGAACTGATTAGGGCATCTCTCAGAAAATGGAGGGTGACAATGCCCGGGTGACCTGAAGGAGTAGTTTCATCAACTCCATTTCACTTTCTAGGTTCTTACTTTGTGGATCACTTTTCCTCCTATAGCAAAAGAGTCGTTTGTTTTCTCTTAAAGACTATGACCCCGTAATCAGACTGAACTCAATACTATTTAAAATCAATTCCATTTCTTTACAAGAAAAGCTGCCTTAAACATAAGAACACAGTGCCATCATTTAGAAAACACCCCAGTACATTTACATTTCAACAAGTTGACATGTAGAACACCAAGTCAAAAAAAAAAAAACAATAAAATTGAATTTTGTTACATTCACTATGAAAATCTATTTGAGTTTCATATACATGGGACTGGGTGTTTATATATTCTAACCCATTCACTGGAAATATTTTTTTCATTGAATACATCAGGTAACATCTTTGGGATAACTGAAGATTTGGCTTATATTAGACCATAGATTTAAGACTATTTATTAGGCTGATTCCTTTATATCTCTCCAGTCTCTTAGACATAAGTAGTCTTCCCAACATGAACTAAATCGGCACGTTACATGTTGCCCAGTTGCCCATTCCAATCTGTTACTGGGAGCTTCCTGGATGATCAATATATATCCCAGCTCTGCCACTCAACTTATACAACATTGTATTTTAGAAACTTTCACTTAAACCCAAAGAGTTACATGGGTAGTATTGCCTTCGTTTTTAAAAAGTAGTGGTAAAATACGGGCGAGACTCCATCACCTTAGCCATCTTTCTATGCACAGTTCTGTGGCCTTTGTTGCTTCTCAGTGTTGGGCCGCAACTATCTCTTTTTTCTCCACAAACTTTCGCATTGCCCCACACGGAAACTCCATAACCGTTAAGCAGCATTTTTGTTTCTGTTGGTTGGTTTCATGGGGCTGTTTTGAGATTTTCTAAAAATTGTCTTGGTCGGTGGAGTGCTTTTTTCTTTTTTCTTTCTCTTTTTCCCTGTCCTCTGCCTCTCTGGTCTGTGTGCCCTCGGGCTCTAACTCATGCCAAGTCCCAGCAGTACACTTGTGCCTAGATGGGACTCCCAGCCCTGCCATCATGGGCTCCTGTACAGGCCATAGAGCTTGCAGTTATTGCCCATCAGAGTCAGGTCTGAGCCGTTGACCTAAAAGCCAGCCACTCACGTCTCGCAGGCCCCACTGTGGTCATGCGCCTATTATTGTTAACTTCCTGCACCACTGAGTCAATCCTTGCTGTGTGCTCCTTCCCTGCCTTCTGCCAGCTATATCCGCTTAACTTCCTCTGATGAAGATGAAGGTTTTCTGCACAAGAGCTTCTCGGCCACCTCCTGTGCTGTGTGCTGGCAGGGGCATGGCTAATAGGTTTAAAATTCACTTAAAAAAATTGAAAGCAGCAAGTCACGTGCATTCATTGCCAGACACATTGTTAATTACTTGACATAGATGCTTTGCGGATGGCCTCTTAGTTGCTATTATGGGTTTCCATTATCTTTGCCTTGCTTGTATGTTTTTCCTAATTTGTTGCTCGACATTAACATGGAAATAAATCAGCTGATTCACATCAGCCACAGTTCCCCAGTTGACCTAATTTATTTGTCATGTTTTGTTCCCTACATGTATTTCTTTAAACGCAGTTTTTAAAAATAAAAATAAACTTTTTCATCATCTTACAGTTTAAAGTTGTTTTATACAACCAGGGTATTGGTATTGGCAAGGATCTTATTTTGGATCTTGATAGGAGACCGTAACACTGTCTTCAGGTTAGAACTCAATGCATGTATTTATACATACACATACATGCGTGCACACATGCACACATATGCTTATTCCATTTAGTGTTGTTCATGTGTATATGCGTTTAGAACTGACCACTTAAGGTTGGATAACCTATCATGGGGGATTGTCTCTGGGGAAGACTGATTCTCTCAGAAGCCATTTGTTGCCTATAGCACTTCATCTAAGGGTCAGGCCTTAGTATGTCTCCCACATCCACACTGGACTGGCGTTGTTGTTCTGCAGGTCTTGTTTTGGCAGTCACATGTAGAAGACACTGTCTGGAAGCAGATGTTCTGGTCCTCCAGGCCTCATCATCTCTCTTCCCCTTCTCCCTCAGTGTTCTCTGAGCCTTAGGTGTAGGGGCTGCACTGCAGACGTATCAGCTGGGGTTGGGCACCCCATGGTCCGCTGTTACCTGGGTTTTGACCAGTGTGGGTTTCCATGGTAGCGTGCATCTTCTGTTGAGAGAAGCTTCTTTGATGAGACGTGGGAGCTACAGTTATCTGTGGGTGTAAGAATAGCCTTAGGACTGCATCTAGAAAGTGTACTGGTTTAGGAAAGGAACAGCGTGAGGTCCTCCTCTAGGAGAAAGGCAGTTGGCTAGGTGTATAGTACCGGGCATGAATCCCTTCCTATTGATCAGGTCTTAAATCCAACTAGGCAGCTATTGGTTGCCACATGCTATAAGCGCCATCGTTGCCCTGTTGGGAGTATCTTGCCAGGCTTGACTCTCTTGTGGTTCTTAGGCTTTATAGCTCAGTTGGAACAGTGGTTGTGTTCTTCCTTAGCGGCTTGTGTAGCACCTTCTGATAGTATGAGGGTTAGCCCGCAGGGAGGAGGCTTCCAGGGCATTTGCAGCCCAGTTCCCCCTGCTTTTCTGACTCTTAGCATACTCTTCCAGAAGGCCTCACCACAACCTGTGCTACTAGATGTCTCAGCGACCAAATAATGTAGGACAACTCCTTCAACTGGGAACACCCTGGGCTTAGGAGTGGCGTATGAACTACTGAAATAATCTTGTGTCATTGCCTTGAATTTCATTAGGATGCCATTTTGTGAAGAAGCTAGGGGAATAAGAGTGAACTGCCTAATTGTGAAAACAGAGCTATTGAAATATTAAATGGCAATGTTATCAAGTGGGGACGTGTGGATGCATGGATGTCTTTTCTCAGGCTCCAGAAGCTCATCAAGTCTATCATTTCGTTCAGGTCTGAGGCAAGCGGCCTCATTCTTTTCATTTTACAGAGGAGCAAGTCGAGCAGGCATGCTGTTTTCACTGTTCTTTTGGGGAAGAGGAAGGGAAAGTTCGATCTGTGCTACTTCTGACTGCATCCTCAAGTTCAGCTCCCTCTAACCCCTTCTGCCTTCCTCTGGGAGGTCATTGGCTCTCCCTCTTTCCAGAACCTTCACTTGCACTCATAGAGAAGCCTGAGCACGTGAGACAGACTCTGGTGAAGAGACAAGTTAGGTTTATTTCTATTGAGGACTTTGAGGTTCTGAATTTGTGACAAGCTCAAGTGTGCTCCATGTGCAAAACCAGACTGTACTCCGAGCAGCGAGCCACTGTACTTTGCACCTTGCCCCTAATTCCCTTCCAGTAATAGCACTGCTCCTACCTCCTGGCCTTTGGTATAGCAACACGAATAAACTGAGTCCTGCTTAATTTTTATTTCTGTCCCAGGGTCCAGCTTCCTCCTCAGCATCTTGGAAGCTCTTTTGGTTAAGGATATATATGTAGGGCCTTCTACTGTCATGTCCAGCAAGCTCCCAGTGTCCTCTAGGGCATCTGACCAGCTGCTCGCTTCTATGGACAGCAAGCCACTGACCTCATTACTCTGCTGCCTGCTCAGGTCACCCCATTGTATTTGTACCTACCACATCACTATAGCCTGCCAGTGTCTGACACGTCTCTACTGTGGTGTCATCATACCTCAAAGCCAAACAGGTTAAATACAAACTCCACTGCTCCCTGCCATCTTTCTCCAGTTCCTCTACCCTCCTAGTCTTACTGAGCACGGTATATCTTAGAGATGGTCTAGATTCTGTTTCTTACTCATCCTGTTTGCTTCCTATCTTCCCTTCTCTGTGGGGCCTATGACTGCCATGGCTTTTGACAGGAATATTAGACCTCTTTTCTGATCCCCTTCTTTTTCCCCTTTCTTTCTTTCTTTCTTTCTTTCTTTCTTTCTTTCTTTCTTTCTTTCTTTCTTTCTTTCTTCCCTTCCTTCCTTCCTCCTGATTCTACTCCTTCCTTCCATTTTTTCTACCTCCAGTCTTTTCTTTGTAATAGTCTCAAGCATTATGACTTCCTCAAACCTCCACTTTTATGATTTTTCCTTATGAGAAGTTCTCAAGGCCCGTTGGAGAATAGAGTTGGTTACTAGGCATGACCTCCAAGCCCCTCCACAGCCTCTCCCATCTCTATTTTCCACCCTTGCCTACTCTACACAGCCCAAACTTTATGAGGCATCCGTGCTGAGTCCCAAATGCATCAGGGTATGTCCAGAGTCAAGCTCCCCGCCACCCAAGACACCCATCCTGACTTCTCCTTACACCAACCAGGTTGTTCTTCTCCTTTCTAGAAAAAGGACTGGGCTCATTGACTTTCTGTCTTTACCCAGAAAACTAATCAGACAGAAGCAGAGAGCGTTTGATGCTAGCTCAGAGGCCTGTCTGGGTCATGCATAGGTCACTGACACATTAGCGGCCCCTTTCCTACTACAGTAGCTCCTCTGATTGCTGTGCTAAAATCCATGGCAAAAGCGACTTCCAGAAGGGTTGGTTTTTGCTCAGTTTGAAGGAAGCAGGTGTGAGGTGGCTGGTCATATGGCATCAGGTCAGAAAGTCGAGAGAGATAGATGCTAGTGTTCAGCTCTTTCTCCCTTGTCCTCAGTCTGGCACCCAGCCTGTGGATTAGTGCCACTCCCATTCAAGGTGGGTCTTATGTTTCTTGGTCAGTTAAGCCATCCAGCTGCACTCTTACTGACACACCCAGAGATGTTTTCCTGGGTCAGGCTGACAAGGACGTTAACCACTGTCACACCCACCAACCCTCTTTTCGAGTGGGTGCCGTCCCTGGAGGGACCGAAGGCAGAACTCTGCCCGTGCTGACTCCTAAATCCCTCCAGACTGCTCCTCTGTGAGGTCTGCGCTGGGAATCATGTGACCAACCAGATTACCTGTTGGCTTTGTGGCACATGTGCCTATTTGATGTCGCCACTCCCTGCCCTTTAATGAGTAGGCGCAGGCTTGATTGCATGGCAGCCCCTTTCCCCAGACAAGAGACGTGGGGGGGGGGGCAAGCTTTCGCAGTAGCCTCTGAGGAACCCGGAATGAATTTGTTCCCTCCGCAAACACTGCGAAACTTGAGGACTTGGGGCTCCTTTCTTTCCTGGGATGATCAACAGTACTTTATAGTGACAGCCCTCGGCATGTGTCTAACTGAAGTCCGTTATTTACTTTAAAACATCTCTTCATTATGTTGACTGCACTAGATGAGGAGTGTCCTAGTTAGGGTCACTATTGCTGTGAGGAAACACCATGACCAAAGGCAAGTTAGGGAGGAAGGTTTACACTTCCACATCGTAGTCCTTGACTGAAAGAAGCCAGGACAGGAACTTAAACAGAGGAGAAACCTGGAGACAGGAGCCAATGCAGAGGCCATGGAGGGGCTCATGATACATTAAGCCTGCTTTCTTGTAGAACCAGGACCACCAGCCCAAGGATGGCACCAGCCTCAATCAGCAGGGACCTCCCCTATCAAGCACTAATTTTAAAAATGCCCTATAACTATATCTTATAGAAACATTTTTCTTTTTCTTTTTTTTCTTTTTTTAAAAAAACAAACTTTTTCATTTTCCATACCAATCTCAGTTTCCACTCCCTCCTCTCCTCCTATTCCCTCCACCTACTCCCCCACCTCACCCCATCCACTCCTCAGAGAAGATAAGGCGCATTGCTTTGAGGAAAGTCCAAGGTCCTCCCTACTATATCTAGGCTGAGCAAGGTATCCATCCAAAATGAATAGGTTCCAAATAATTCAGTACAAGCAGTAGGGATAAATCCTGGTGCCACTGCCAGTGGCCCCGCAGTCTGCCCCAGCCATGCAACTGTCAACCACATTCAGAGGGAGAAGTTTGGTCCTATGCTTGTTCCTTCCCAGTCCAACTGGAGTTGGTGAGCTCCCACTAGATCAGGTAAACTATTTCAGTGGTTGTACCCCTCATGGTCTTGACCTCTTTGCTCATACTCTGATTTCTCCCACTCTTCAACTAGACTTTGGGAGCTTAGTCCAGTGCTCTGATGCAGTCTCTGCCTCTGTTTCCATCAGTTGCTGGATGAAGGTTCTATGGTGATATTTAAGATTTTCATCAATATGACTACAGGGCATCCTCTCCTCTATTGTTTAGGGTCTTAGCTGGGGTCATCCTTGTCCTGGGAATTTCTCTAGAGCCTGGTTTCTTGCTAGCTCCATAATGGCTCCCTCAATCAAAATATCTCTTTCTTTGCTCTCATCTCATCTTTCCTCTGTCTTGACTATCCTCTTCCCTCAAGTTCCACCTCCCTATGATCCTAGAGAAGCTAACTAACAAGGTAAATCCTAAGGTAAACATACATAGGTCCACCTGTAAGGGGAAATAGACAAGATTGCCTGACAAAATTAGGAGCATGGAGGTGGGGGGAGTGAGGAGGGCAGAAGGGGGAAAAGAGGGGAAACATTTTTTTCTATTGAGATTCCATCCTTTCAGATAACTCTAGCTTCTCTCAAGTTATCATAACTCTAACCAGCATAGGGACAAATCAATTCATGAAAGCTCATGTCTGTGACTTCTCACAGATGGCTTCAAAATAAAGCGCCCTTCTTAATATTTGTGGGGTTTTTTTCTGATGGTTTACTGCCCTCTGAGTGCCCTAAGGAGTCACCAGGGTTCCTGCTATTTCTGTGAGATTCACAGTCCCCTTTCCTTCTAGAGTTGACTTCCTCTAAAGTACAGAGGTCTGGCACCTTCTACTCTAGAGCATGAAGCAGAAGCATTGTGCCGCATGCATGCATGTCTGTTCCCTTTTGCTCCCTTATATCCTAGTTTAATTTACTGTGGAATGAGTGCCATCGAGAACAGTTCCCTAAGCCCTAAGATGTCAAAAAGAAAGCGTGTGTGTAATGATGAAAACTGGAAAACCATGCTCCTTCTGGGTGGAGTCAGTGCAGGTCCAGTGGCTCCTGAATCTGTCCTGATGGAGTGTCCAGTGATTGGAACACTGAGCGTTCATGACTCCGCTGGATGCTGGCATGGATGCTGTTTGGAACAAACGGAATCGTTCACTCTTTCTCCTGAAGCATGATCTAGACCAGCCCTATTCCATGGTGTATGTATTTAGATATTTCATTTCATTGACCCAGCAGAATCTACAAATTGAAGAGAGCTTTCTTTCACTACTTCTCATGGGTATTAAATTATCTTTGATGCAAATAATGTTTCATGTTTTTTTAAATGAAATTGCAGACCATCAGATGTTTTAAAAAATTAAAAATTTGTATTTTAAGATACTAGGCATGAAAGCATTTTGTCTATTCTGAAACAGCCTAAGCGAGTGATGGTAAGTGTGGGACAAAGGAATTGTCTCTTAACAGAATGAAGTGTTTTTTGTTAGTGATTGCTTCTCTTCCCAGGGTTCTCTCCTCTGTAGAGGAGTGTAGGGCATGGAAGCCTGCGGAACACATCAAATCTGTTTTCCCTTACTGAATCGTAACAACCTCATAAACTAAACTTGTAATGATATTAATAAAAGTGTTCTTCCGATAAATTATAAATTTAATACAGCCAAATAGGCATGACCCATTAATGTAAAAAAAAATGAGCTTTATAGGGAGCAGCTAGTGCTAGCATGTTCTCTTCCTATATCCACATCAGACACAGCTAATCTATGCATGCAGAGTCCTCTCCGTGTGTCAGTCCAAGCTCCGTCTGTCAGAGGGGCCTTGGTGTTGAAAACTATCAGGGCCGTTTCACAATCAGGCCATAGCAAGTCTTCAGTAGACAGTATGTCCAAGAAGGAGGGGATATGTGTGGACAGCGTGGACTAGAAGACAACTAGACTGCACCGAGGGAGCTCTCCAAGCATATAAATGCTTATGTTCGGAACACCGAAGATGTGAGCCAACCATTCTGGGCTAGCTCCATCTCAACAGAGTCAGACGGTCACGTGAGAGAGCGCGCCAGATCACAAGGGTGCAATACACAGTAGCCCGTGGGCCACAATTGTGATAGAGGAGCTTTAGCCAAGATTGCTTCAAGCTGCAGTTGTTCGGGGATCATGGCTTTGTTTAGCAGGCAGTCACCTGGTGAGGAGGAATATTAATATAGTTATTAATAGTTAGCCTCTAGCCTCGGGTCTTACCCCAAGGATGGCGATTTAAACTTCTCCATAATTGGATTGCCTCCAATAAAATCACATTACAAACAAAAGGGTTTATTGGAACACCTGGTGCCTGTGTCTATATTAAAATTATATTCCAATTCACTACACTGTTTCTTGGACTGCACCTAACCTGATTTCCTTCCCTGACCCCACCTGCCATCTTGGCCTTCCTCTTTCCCCCATACCTCTAGCTACATGTAAGATGACAGTCACTGTTTTTCTTCTTTAAATTACATACACTGCGGGACTCCCCATGTTTGTGAAGATGGCTATGAGTTGCCTCTGTATTCCTTGTAGGAGACTGACTCAAGGCAAGACAGGACAGGGGGTATGGGATTTCTTAGAGGTGCCCACTGTCTAGTAATGATGTGGGTGGAATGGAATCTGGAGCAGTGAAGAGAGGGTTGACCCCATTAGTCCCAGTGCATCACAGTGACAGTCTCCAGGCTCTCATTGGTGGCCTCACAAGTGATCTTCTTTTCAGATACAGTACACATGTCAGGCATGGGTTTGACTAGTTCCAGCAGATGCCTGCCCCCAACAGGAAGGGGAGTGCTCCTTCTCCAGGTTTGGTGTTATTGAATGTGGTGAGTGTTTGGTGGGGGGGGGGGGGCAGTAAAAGGGAACACTCAGGAAAGTCTATACTGGCAAAGAGGGGGACCTTTCCAACTGGTCCTTTACAACAGGAACATGCTTATAAACAAGAAGGATTTAACTGTTCGATTTTGAAGTTGCTGGGTTATTTTGATTAAGAAAAAATCACAGCATCTCAATGAGATGATCAGAAAAAGCCAGAACCTTCTCTGAGCTGTGGCTATGAAATGAACAGAGACATCTGGAAAGTGGAAGAAAAGGGCTGGGGCAAGGTATCCTCAAGGACCTTCCAGCAGTGACCTCTTCTGCCAACCTGGTCCCACCTCCTAAATCCACCCCCAACATTCATGCTCAGCAAGTCCCAGTGGGGAGTATGTGCTCTTTCATGAGCAGGTTACGTGGAACCTAAATTTCTGCCCTGGGGATCAAAGCTATGTTGATTGGCGAATCCTCAGAGACTTGCTCAAGTGAGCTTTTAAACGTGTCTGAGTCCTGTTGTTTTTATAGGGTTTCTAAAAAAAAAAAAAACTAGAATGTGGGCTGGAGAGCTGGACCTTTCTTTTGATTCCTTCAAATTCTACCTCTCCCCCTGAACCCAGGGATGCAGACTGTCAATCACAGTATCTCTGAAGGTTCTGGATTCAGCCAGAGCAGTGATCTTTTATTCTTCCGATGTAAGATTCCATCTCAAAGATGGCTGTGATTTGGGAACTCGTGGCGGTGGTTAGCTGGTTCCAAATAAAAACCTTCATGGTTGTGGGATTGTTTTGCTAGTGAGTCCTTACTTTCACTGTTTTTGAATGTGGGAGACTATTTCTAGAGATTAGGAATACTGATGGCTGAAGATTTTAATATGAATAATGGGAGGGTATGGTCAACCTGGTTGTTTGCCTTTGGTTTTTGGATGGTTGCTTCCTAAGGTGCCATTATCAGAGATGGTGTTCTCATTTAAGGTTATAGGCCTAAGGGAAAAGAGGCATCTGGATTTGTTGCTTCCTAGACCTGTAGGCAGAGCCAGTGAAATGTCCTGAAGGTTGGTTTCCTCCTCTATCCAGTGGGTATCAGAGTCTTACTAACTGACATCACTAAGTGCCTCTTACTATGTGCTAAAGGGGGTTCTACATGCCAAGTAAGTATGCCACTCAGTTCTCATTACACCCTCGTGAGGTGTGTCTAGGAATAATAATGACCCCTTCATGATCGACTCAGATGCATCATTAAGTAACTTCATGAACAGTGTTTCACAGGCTCTCTGTTACATTCTCTGAACTCAATATGTGCTGTCAACAGTAGCTCTGATGCTCATCTATTGCTGTGTAACAAATTCCCCTAAATGGAATGCTTTAAGAAACAAATGCTATCTATCTCCCACGGTTACTGAGGGATAGAAACCTGGGAGATGTTTAGGTAGGTTGTTAAGTTCACAGTATCTTGCTCTAGACTTGGGACTTGAGTCTCTAAAGGGTCTGTATCCATATGATGGTTTCTACCCAGGCTGTTGTCATGGCCTCACTTCTTTACTAGAGGACCTCAGTTCTTCAGCATCAGGATGTCTCCCAGGGACTCCTTGAGATATCATCTGGTCTCCTCTGAATCAAACGATAAGAATAAAGAGGGGTAGAGGGAGGAAGACAGAACGTAGGATCAAGCAAAAGACAGAGCCACCATGTCTTTTCTAAACTAATGTTAGAAGTTGGAGACCAACGCACATGCCACCTTTTGTCACTGACACGGAGCAACCTTGAGATATAGTAGGGGAGACAACGAATGTGCCCAGATGTGAGCAGTAGGAGTCAGGGGTCACTCGAGAAGTCATTTGTGCACTACACTCCTAAGAAGCACATACCAAACCATGAAGGTTGGGAACTGATGAATCCTTGGGAAAATTCCCTGGAATCAGATAAGGGCGGAAAGCCTGTCCACCTCAGCAGCGTGTGTGACATCTTGGAGTTGAAGCAGCACCGCCTTGCTGTTTTGGCGGATGTTCTCTGTGACTTCTTGTCCTCGCCAGAGATGTGCCACACAGATGTGTTGGCCCCCGTGCTCCTGGCTCACCCTACTTGTACTTTAATATTCCGGTACGTATTGTTTGATCTCCTTCCACTGTGGGCGCTGCTCATCTCATAGTCGGTTTTAAAAGTATATAGTAACCTCTAGCTAACGGTTCATTTCATTACCGACTGGCTGAAGGCAGCGAATTTATATTCAATCATCAGACTGAGCATTTCCCCCCAATTTTCTGGGGATGGATTCACTGCAATATTCCCCTAAATGGATTTTTTGGCCTTTCTCTCAGGCCTGCCTTTGACATTTTCTCAAGAATGTTTATTTTTTAATTTACAACTTTGAGAGGTTTATTTTGAGATGGGTTTTATGCAACAAAATATAATAGGTTCAGCGGTGGCGGGGACCCTGTGAATTTGAAATTGACTGCCACGAGGGGGAATTACTCGTTTCATTTGTAGGAGAAAAATGACGGGGAACATGAAAGGAGAAAGGTTTCAGGTTTCGAGTCACAGAAAGAGAAAATCCCCTTTCATACGTGAGCACACTTGGTGCTCTGCGTCCGCCATGAACGTCTATTTGTAAGGCTTTGGGAAGGCCATGCAGAGGACGAGCCCTTGCTGGTGGATTTCCACTGCATCCCCTTGGAAAAGAGGCACCTTGAGACCCTCACTTACTTCATCAGGGCCTCAGAGACAGGAATGGCATGGGCACGTGGCACTTCCCTTTCTTCTTTTCTTCTGGAGGAGGCTCATAGAAGAACTGGATAGCCTTAACTGTTCTCTCTGCTTTGGGAATCATTGTTGCCTCTGTGTTTTCACTTGCTTTATTTTTCAAGCAAAAGATGCTTGGGTACTTGATGACTCTGCAATAAAATATCGCCTTATCCAAGTTATGGGTACCTGATCTGCCCGAATGTGATCCCAGAGAATGTAGGGAAAGCATCCCGCTCCTGTCCTTGCCCTCACAGCCCACAGCACTCCATTAATTTCCAGGCATCACCCTTCATTAGCAACCCTGTGGCTGAAGGGCTGCATGATGAGGCTGCAGGGTCATGAACCACACCGTTCCCTCCTTGGTTCATTTCACAGCCTGCTTCTTTCTTAATACCTCATGGCTCATTTTCCCCCCTTCACTTGGCCAGAGGGACCTTTCTTAGGCCTGAAATGGATGGGGGCTCCTGCTGATCCGCTTTTGTTCAGTGCCTCACTGTTCTCTCTGGGTTTAAAAATTTACACTGTCGCCACAGCCGCAGCCTTTGCTCTGGGCTTGTCCTCTAACTGAAGTTGGGATAGGGAGGACATTAGGAACCTGCAGGGTTTTAACAGCCTCCTCCTCCTTACTGAGTCTGTTTTCAAATGAAGACAGAACACATGAGATGATCTTATTATTCAGTGAATTTGCTCTAATGTGTGAACCTCTTGGTAGAAGATGGTATTTGGTGAACTGAATCTGCTCCACCTTTTTTAATAAATAAGTTAATGAGGAGATGTGATTATATTTGCTTATTGGAGCTGTTTGCTTTTCGAGGCGGTCTGTGTAATATAACCCTCCTAAAGTGATCAAGGCAAGAGGAAGGCACACCTGCTACATGCTGGGATTTCGCCCATCTGTGCGAATGATAAGCTGTGTTTCCCCTGACCTTTTCTTTGGTGACTGACAAGCTGGTAAAGACCATCGCTACTTCTGAAAGTCCCTATCAAGGTGGTAGTGGAAGCAGGATTAAAGTGAGCTTGCTCTTACAAAGGCGGAGGAAGGAGTGATCTAACAGCACCAAGCAAGCAGGGTAGCATTGTGCACATGCGTGTGCACCCTGTAGTCAGCTAGGTTTAGGGCTAAGTTCAAGGCTTAGCCTTTGGGTGATGTGTGGTCATTTTGTAATTTATTTATTGCTGCATAATAAGCTGTTGCAGCCCCTAGTGGCTTCAAACAACTACCATTTATTACAGCTTGCAATTGCTAAATGTCAAGAATCAGGAATGGCATAGCTGTGAGTGATTCTGCTGTCCCCATTGATTCTGTGTTGAGGGCACTGGGTTGGGCAGCCATCACCTACGGTTTGCCCAGGACAGAGGGCTCTGCCTTTAGATTCATTCCCAGGGCTGCTGACAAGAGGCTGTCGCTTAACTCTTTGTATCTGTTCATCACAAGGCTTTAGCCACCCAAACTAGCAGCTATCTCTTGACCTGTAAAACAAGAGAAACAGAAAACCTTCCAAGGCTCTTGACGAAATTGTAATGAAAGTAATTATAGTCGGCCATTATAATTTTATCACTTTTAATCATCATCTACCCCATATATTTCAAGGCATTCAAATGGTCATACAAGTTTCATGTCCTATTTCTTTTTCCTCTGCTCCCAGGTATTTGCCCATTGCTTTGAATGACACTGTCTTTTATAGCTGCTATGCTCAGACCTACCAGAATATTGGTTGAAAGAAGACACATAGGGAGCAGTGCCCATCACTGCCAGGGCCACAAAATATTGTGGGCATGGTTAACTACAAGATGTGTGGAGAACTTGCATAAACAAGGGGACTTGCCAATAAAGTAACAACAGTAGCAAAAAAAAAGTCTGCCTATTAGTTTTCAATCAGAGGAATTAATATTGGTGTTTGAGAAAAATAATCAAGTTACAGCGGGAAAGAATTAACAGGGAAAGTGTAAAACACTGTTGTCTGTAACACCTGGCCCTGGTTCAGGGTCTCATGGAATTTCTGGGCCAAACATCTTTTAGAAATAAGATCCCTCTGCACATATCCACATCTTCTCTCAATTCTGAGAGGCCCCCAGGTTCCCTCCAGTTATCCAACACTCTGTATAAAAAGGGCAAGAATGAAGTCAAGGGCAACATATATGTCAAATTTTAATGTACATTTTTATTGGGCAGGAAAATGGCAATTTGATGTTCCTCTGTGCATGTCGAATAATCATTTATATGCCCACACACATAAACTTCTGATATTTATGACAACATACCCGCCACTCCAGCGTTCTGAATGATACCAGCTACCCATAATTTGTTTTTCTCGGCCATGATGTAATCATTAAGTTGCGGTAATGAAGATTGAAGGTTTAATAATGGAAAGTGTTACAAATTTCAATTTAATCATTCCTAAATTGATTAGCAACTTTCCCCCAAATGCCCGGCCATGGAAAAACAGAGCGCTAAGAGAGACAAAGTGCTGTGGCCCAAGTTTGATCAATGATGCTTTGGTACAGCTGTAATTGGGTTATTGAATTGACTCATCTCACAAATGATGTTTGCATTGTCTCAGCCATATGTGTTGAGGGCCAGGGAAAGGTCATTAGAAGCGTTAGACCGAGGGCACATGTGGGTTACCAGCGTTTGGAACAGTGACATGGAGGTTAGTCAATTAAAAGCAACACCCAGCAAGGTGTCCCGGAGCTGATCACTGCAGAATGGTCAGTGTCCAAACCCCAAAGGCCTATTTAAAGGAGTCTGAAGATTCTGTAAGTAAATGTCTACTCTTGGCCTCGGGCTATTTAGCCCCTGACAAATGACACGGGTGAGCCCCTGCGGGCAGATTGGAAGGAAAGAACACCTATAAACAAATCCCAGGCTGGCAGCTCTAACAAAGCCAGGATTGAAATAATTAAGTAGCAGCAGCCACCTCACTCAGCCGAGGAGCCATGTGCAGTGCTCTGGACTGCTCTGGCTATTCCAGATGGAAACTTTCTAACTTCGCATGGAAATTTCTCTTCCTGGTAATATTTTAAGGACTAGTAAAGCAGTATTCCATTATACAGTCTGAAAGTTTTTGAAAAAACAAACAGACTTTTTCACCTCTTCCCCCTTCCCAATACCACTAAGTCATCCCTCCCTGTCTTGACCCACTTTGCAGCTAAATGGTACCACGCATGCATTTAGTAGAGTCCCCTGTTTTTCTGAATCTGCTTATGTGGTTATCACATGTCTGAATTATTAAAGTGGCACACGAGTTCTTTGACCTGGGAGCTAGTCAAGATAGGAAGAATGTGGACAGAGGAGGTCATGAAGACAGGAGAAGCCCTTCTAGAGAGCAAACTGTGGGGAAGACTGAGTGGGGCTCAGCTGCCCGTTGGCATGGGCGAGGGCCCCCGACGCCATGGCACTTTGCCAAGTCTTGCATATGGCAGGCACAGCTCATTGAGAAGCCTCCTAAGAATACTCAGCGTTCTTCATGCTCATAAACCTACAAGTGCAATCATCGCTCCTTATCCTCAGGAACTGCTTCCGAAAACACTGATGGCTGCCTGAAATTACTGCTATTATCAAGCCCTCCATTGATAAGCGTGCATATAAGCACGTATATATATATGCATACACATTATTTTCTTACATTATCATGCCTATCTAAATTCAATGCCTTCCCATCTTTTATTATTTCACAACACTGGTCATTGAACCTGGGACGCACACATGCTGGGCAAGCTCTCTACCACGGAGCTGCAGCCCCACCCTGCCTTTTCAGTCCCAAGCAAGCACTTGTCAGGCATTGTGTGCATAACTATCGTTTTGAGGTACGATAGGCAGAAAGGCCATGAATTTCTTTGTCTTCTTTCACAAAAAGAAATTTCAGTCACGTATACACCTTGGCTAACCTGGAAACAGAAGTCATTTTGACCTTGGACCTTAGACACCTTATCATCCTTTTTGGTTGTTGTTTCTTGCCATGACTTGAATTTTCACTTCACCTCTTCACACGGCAGTTTATAGCTTCTGTTGAGCACGCACAGATTGCTGTCCTTATGGCTCTTGTGTTTCAAGGCCATTATGAAGTAAAAGAGTGCTCCTTGAACAATACGCCAGTAATCTGTTACCAGTAATGTGACAGTTTAGATAGCTACCACGACTGATGAGCAGGTAGTACATATCCGGTGTATACACTGGATGAAGAAGACAGCTAACATCCACAGCGGAAGATCTGAACCTGATACTCAGGAAGCCACATATCTTAAAACATGAAGTATTTACTTTTGGAATTTTCCATTTAATATTTGTGGATAGTAGTTGATTGTGGGTAACTTGGAGGCAACATCCTGACAGGAAGAACTGTCACACTCTAGCAACCTCTGTATATATTTTGTATGTAGGTGCTATATGAGATTTTCTGTCTATTGTAATAAGCTACCATCAACTGCATAGCTAGGATGATGGATCTTTAGTGTATAAAAATTCTGAAGACTAAAATTCCCAGATAAAGGTATTGGCAGAGCAGTGTTCTCTCTGAAGCCTATAGGAGAATCTTCCCTTGGTTATGCCTACCTTCTGGGTATTGTCTTGCAGATTTGGTGGTCTTTGGTTTGAAGGTGCCTCTCTCCAACACTCTGCGCATTGTGCCTTCTGCATCTCTTCTCTTACCTTCCCCGTGTCTTTCTCTACATGAAACTGTTCTCTTTTAGTATAAGGATACCAGTCATACTGGATTAGGACACACACTGATAGACTCATTTTTATTTGATTATCTCTGAAAAGAGCAGATTGCCAAGTAAGGCCACAGGGTGGTAGCTTGGATCACACACATCTTTGGGGTAAGGGGGACACGTTTCAAGGTGTTTAAAACTGATAAACAGAATCTGGGTTATTTTTTCTTTTGTTTTGTTTTAAATATGGGTCAGTATGTTTCTCCAAAAATCATCATTGATGTTGAAGGGGAAAAGAAAGAAGAGTAAATGCCATCACCATATCCAAAGATGTTAGCTTATAGTTACTTGCTTTTGACAACTGCTTCAGGTCTTTGGTTCCTGAATTTAGGCTTGAGTTAGCCATTTTCAAATAGCATTATCTCCATGATGTGGTTTTCACATGGGGACTGTTTGTCAAAGGTCCTGTGTGTGTCTCCTGCCAGTCCATTAATGGCAGCTATAGCACATGGCCGTTGGTAGATGGGAGACCATAGTTATAATCCTAGATCCAGATCCTGCCATCTCTTTTTAGTCAAGTCACCTTGATCATCCCACTTGGCTTTCCTGACCTTCCGTTGCTCCTCCTTCAAAACAGAGTCTGCAGCTCATATGAGCTTATAGGAAGAAAAGATTTAACACATAACACAGGCTTAATAAACAGTTCCTCAAGCAGCCTGCCTGTATATAGTCCCTGAGTACCCTGGTATAATTGTAACACTCATTAACACTATACATTTTAAAAAGCAATTTTATTTGTTATTACATTTAATTTATATTTATTGATTGGGGGACTTGGTTTAAATATAAAAACACTTCTTTTAAATTATTCACAACTATTGGTCATAACTGTGAATCTTCCTTGTTCAATATTTTAATTATTTTTTTAGCCAACAGCCATAGTTAGTGGCCTCAGAGCAGATACCATGCCCTATACAATAGTAATCACCTAGAGGGAATTTTGCCTCCAGGATGAGTGACAATATCTGAAGATATGTTTGGTTGTCACAACATGGGTGTGAGATGCTAGTGACATCTGAACAGAGCGCAGGGATACTTCTAATGTGCTACCTCACACAGAACAGCAATGCAGGCATATCTGACCCAGCAAGTTAACAGTCTGGAAAATGAGACTCCCTGCAACATGGTAGCAAGGTATTTGCCTACATTCCCACCTTCTGTCATTGCGTCCAATCATAAATGACCACCATGTAAAAAGTAATTAGGTAATTTATTTCCATTCTGTCAAGAAAATTATTTAAAGCAGAAGTAATATTTTTAATACTATGAAAGGAAAGAAACCCCTGCAGCATAAGTCAATAAGGATTTGATGAATGCATACCTCCGGGGAATTGTGTTGCTGAGCAGTGACAGCTGTGGAGAGACCTGCCACTCTGGCCAGCCTTTCAGCATTAAGTGGCTGAGGTTCTTGGGCTGGCCCTACATGCACAGTACCCAGAGAGTTGGTGAGTTTCACTTAGCTGATTAAGAAATGCAGTCATGTTCTAGAGCGTGTCTACCTGGCTTGTTGGAAGATCACCAACCATGACACCCATGATGTTTTAGAATACCAGAAGGCTGATTTGAGGATGCTCCGAGCTCATTCATAATATGTACTGAATCCATTCTTGAGACAAGGTCTCAAGTAGCCAATGCTGACATTGAATTCAATTATGTAACTGAGGATAGCCTTGAACTCCTGATCCTCCTGCCTCCATTTCCCCAGCACTGGGACATACCCCAACACGTGGCTTCTTGCTTGCATGCTGAACATCACACTCGGGCCCTCATGCTTGCTCAGCAAGCACTTTACCAACTGAGCCACCTTCCCAGCTTGTTTGATTAAAGTATTAACTATCCCATTGCAAAATTGCAACAACCGAGACTATGAAACTAGTTGGCAATCCAAATTTTATTCAGCTGGTAAGTGGTAGAGCCAACATTACTGACTAAAGTCTCAACTTAACATGGACTCTACATCTGCCTCAGTCAACACAATGGGAGATTTGGGGGGTACTTGAGGAACATTACCTGCGGTGGAGTTGGTGGGAAGCAGTGTAAGTAGATCCTTCTGATCTCTACCCTAGGTCTTCATTTTACCCATTAATCCAATGTGGGGGAGTTGTCAAATAGGTATCCCCTTGCCATCCCCACGGTATCTTCATAGATGGTTCCCAAATTAGTGGTAATAGACCTAAAGGTGTATGCAGGGTGTGGGGATGGTACATGGAGTGATTGTATTCAGCCATCAACAGGGAGAGTGTGGAAAGTGCTTACCATGACATGAACCCTGAACACTGTAGTTCTGGCAGTCTAAGTCAAGGTGTACTGTATTAGCCAAAGGGTGTGATGGCAGAGCTACATCCTTTCTCAAGGCAAGCACCAGTTTGTTTGTCTGGATCCTGTAATCTATCTCACTTCCTGCCTCATCCTCCTCCATCCATCCTTGGGGCTGGCAGTTTACATGCCTCTTTCCTGCTTCCCTAGCCGTAGCTACATTTTGTGTTTTCTTCTGCCCCTGCCAACCGCCCCCCCACACACACACACAAAATTATCCAGGTTACATGCCTTCACATGGTTGTGCCACCAAATTCCAGGACATTGTCATCATGAAGAAAATAGAACTTACTGCATACCCAATAAATAACAGCTCTCAAGAAGCCCCTCAGCCAGCCGTGGTGACCTGTGTTCTCCTTCCTGTGTCCATGAACTTGACTGCCAATATCTTGTGGAAGTGGAGGTGGGGTTATACAGTATTTGTTTTGTGAGAGGCTTATTTCCCTTAGCAGGGGCGTTGTCAATGAAGTAGAAAAGTAGTTAATAGAGGGAAGAATCCCGGAAATGAGCACAGTGGAGACAGCTGATCAGTAAATGCTAGCTGGGTTCTGTATGGCACCGACGGCCGTTGTTGGTCTCCCTCTTTGAGTAACGGATGCTAGCAAGGTACAAGAGCTTTAAAGCGCCAAGCTGGCTCTTCCTGGATGTGAGATTGGCGAGGCATTGGAGAAAACAAAGGCTTCTCCCTCCCTTCTTAAAAACAGCCTGGTTGGGGAGATTTCTTAAAGAAAGAACATTGAGCAGGAAAGAAAACACAGTTGGGAACAGCAAACCAATGAATAATGTTAAGTGAAGAAACACAAATTGTTCTTGGAGGGGTGTGTGTGTGTGCGTGTGTGCGTACACACCTATGAGGTGCAGGGAGAAAGAGAAAACACCGAAGTACAGCTCTACAGTCTCACTCCTCTCTTCACGCAGACAGAGTCCAGTGCCCTGTCAATTGAGTGTTGTCATGTGGCATCAAGGGGCAGTTTAATTCCCCATGAAAATCAGGACTTCACCTGATTCCGCGCCTTTATTGCCAGTACCTGGTGCTTGGAAGTTCCTCATTAATCCCTCGGTGTGATGCCCTTGAGATCGGCAACTCTAATGTGGATCTGCTTCGTGCCTCATCTCTGCTGCTATAGAGTCAGGCGGAAGGAACATCAGCCAAGGCTGCTTATGGCCCCTGGCTAGTGACTGGAGGCGATAAACTGTGGGTATCTTAGCAGCGAATTCAGGATGCATTCCTGGGGACCCATTTTTGCCCCCTTTTAGAAGTTACCCACGTGGCCTTCCAAGGAAGAATGAAATGATGCGTCACTTAATATGCTCAAGAGGAGGGGCGCAAGTCAGTATTCTTTTCCTGAAAATTGTGCACGCGTTCCTGCCTAGCATTTTATGTACCAGAACATTCTCGTGTTCCTCCTGTCCCTTGGCGAGTTAAAGCAGAATCCAGAGACCTCACTGGGATGTACGATTTTGAAGGAACAATTTGTGATGATGCAGCCCCTTTGGAACCACACCAAAACAATTAGACTCTTCCTCAAAATGCAGTCTTGAGTTTCCATATGCTAAGGAAGGAGAAAGAGAGAAGTCCCGAACTTTTGGCTGGGTCACATGTGTCACATCCACTCCAGGGACCCCCACAAATGCCATGGGTCATTGAGACTTCTCTCCTATGCCTCAGTCCTCAGTGGAATGTCATAGGCATGGTCAGCTGCTGCTAATGAAACCTGGTGTCTAGGCGAGGTCTCGGCTGGCCCGTCATCCCTGGCTCTCACAGACACACCCACCTGGGGTATCAGACCCCCTTTTCTTATTAAATGCATGCTTGTGATGATCCCAGATTTAAGGTCTCCCTAGAACTCCAGGGGGCTCTGTCTCCTGCAGATCTCATTGGCCCTACCCAGGGGTAACTGTTTGCTTGGGGAAGCGGAGGAACTTTGGTCCGTCATTTCACATACAATGCCACGTGTCAAATTTGTAAAATCCTGTTAACATTGTGTTTCCTCCACTAGAGAATTAACCCTGTAGCAGGGAAAGTGGAACTGCCAATTACAGCAGCCTCCCGCTGTGAATAAACTGCGCTATATTCCCAAGCATCAGGCTATTCGAGGACAGAGCCCTCAATTGCGTTTTCCTTTCTTGCTGATAGACAAAGCTTTCAAGTAAAGCGTAATTAGCTTGACTGACAATCAGGAAAATACAGTCTTCAGTGTCTGTTTTTATTTCAAGGCCTTCTTGTTTTGGAGATATATTCTGAATCCACTCAGTGATTTGTCCCTCCGTGGAAGATTTAATCAATTGAAAGGCCTTATTTTGCTTTAAAAAAAAAACAAAAAAAAACCTCAGTGCATGTTTCAAAAGAAAGATAAATGAATCTACCTAGTGACCAAAGAAACTTACGATATATCCAACCGTTCCTATTAAGAAAGCAACCATAAGTCCCTCTGGCAGTGGAGCCAATAAATTTTTTTAAGCTGAGTCCTTTGGGAGATATTTGGAGCTTCCACTAAGTTCTTAATTTTATTGGGGCAGAGATATTGCAAAAAGAAAATCGTTTCTCTGGCACTAAACACAAATAATGTACAACAATAATTGTGACTCCCGGAAGAGTTTCCTGCTCAGACCAGGTTAGCTTTGTGATTGTACAAACCTAAGGGTCTTGTTCTTCGATTCCTGGCCCATTTGAGGTTTTCTTTATGAAATATAGAAGGGGCAGCTCATTTTGCTTTCTCATTTGCTTCCTCATGGGGTTTTATTTTCCAAAAGCCGTCAGCAAATCCTTCAACACAGAGACAAGGGAATCTTAGCGCTCACACCACACCCTCTCCCACTGTGCCTCGGTAAGGCAGTTTAGCTGAGAAAGATGTTTAAACCAAGGGAAGCACAGAAAGAGGAAGGTGGGGTTCAAAATGCAGACATGTCCAAAGGCACTAAGCCCTTTCATTCTCCATCAGATACCTACTGAGGTCATACCATGGCCACACCATATCAGCCTGGTCTCTTGAGTTTGAATGGTGAATATTAAACCTATTCCACCTTTTAGGGGACAGCTCATACCTGCTTATCCTGTGCAATTTAGACTCCTATATAGCAGTTAGTTCCCCCACACACAGTTCAAGAGCCAACACTGTATGATCAGTGATATTCAGAACTTGACAGAATAGAATCAGAAGTCCAGATTTCTAAAGATTACGCTTAAAAGAGCTTTGCTAAGGTGTGAAACTGCCACATAGCAGATGTGTGTATATGAAGTTCGCAAATAATGCGGACTATGGGTGATGAGAAGGAACATCTATATATGTGCATGGCGCGTCCTCAAGTGACCCCCCCGGTATCCCTAGTGTCTTGAGTCATCTTGGAAGCAACAGACCTAAGAGAATGAATAAGCAAGCAGCTCTCACATTCTGTGTCTGGATGATCAGCCTCTTCCACATAACCGTCTAGGCTCTCCACTTTGCAGTTTCAGAGCCCTTTCCTTTCCATGTCTCACAGAATATGGTTGAGTCTGTGGAGAGAGCCGCATGGTGAGGTCCCGGAGAGCAGGAATTCTGTCAACCCTCCACCTATAACACGATCACCCCTTTTTTGCACCTTATGCACCAGCCTCCCTTGTCTTCCTCTTTTGTCTTCCTGTCTAGTGGTCATGGTCCCCACGGTAACTACTCGTAAAATGATTAGAGAAATTATATTGTAAGTAATACCTATTATTTTATCCCGAGCACAAGCTTTTTCTTGGAACCGAAGCTGACACCCAGTGAATCCTGACTGAACTTAATGGTCCCATTAAGCCCCCTTTTGTCATTTGCAAAAGTCTAGGCAATGCCACTGTAGCTGAAAGTGTCTGGGAACAGTAAACCAGATGCCATGTACAGTGGGGCTCGGCATCATGCATCGCTGATACCCGCTGGTGACCACTTAATCAGCGACCGCAGCCCTGACTGCTGTGACTGTGGAGGGATGAAACCAGGGACGACCCCATACAGCACACAAAGAGGAAAGAAAATTCCACCCTTGGGCTTTGATTTTCTTGACCTGCCACTATGTCCGGATGGAAGTGTGCAGACTTACTTCCTGCTACTGCACACAAAAATGAAGAAACTATCTTGGCCTTAGAAAACATCAGGAGCTCATTTACAGACTCACAAACTCCTTAATTCTTTAGTAACAGTACAGTTCTATACCCCTACCGTGCCATTCCATAGGGTGACTCCAAGCCGATTACCCATGCCTTTCAACCGCAAGCCTTCACAATCAATGTGAGCATAAAGAACAGGTTTCATTGCAACCTGGATCATGCAACATCTTGCTGTTTGTGTAATTGAAAGAGCATAATATGCCAATTTGTGCTCAGGCAAAATTGATGTATGGTACTGATGCAAAAAAAATGAAAGATGAACTCTAATTTTTCCCCCTCCTTAATGAATATTGAGCAAATAAGTAGAACATTTCAAGATGGCAGAACACATGAGACTCTGAGTATTTATTTTCTTCATTACTCTAAGCCCAATGTCACCCCGGAGTATCTGGGAGATGACAACCAGACAATTAAAGACTGTGTGCGAGTGCTGGCCCTGCCACGGTGAATCATGACCCTTTCTGTAGCCGCCCCATAGCTGAGCCCCTGTCCTTTGGGCTCTTCAAGCCGTGAGCGACTTGGCAGTGGCTGTGACAGGTACATCTTTCTTGGTGTGTGTGTGTGTGAGACACAACTGTAGTATGGTACATTTGCTGTCACTGGAACTACCCAAATGCTTTAATATTCTCTCTAGGTCTGGTTTAAAGCAAGAAAATAACCTACATGAAAAGTTATGTGTGTTTATGTCCAGATTATCACGAGAACTCTGTGATCAGCAGATCTGGGAAGGAAACTGGTATCTCTAAACAGACGACTGAAGCCAACGAGCCATTTTTAATATAAGCACATTTGTGCTGATCAGCGCCTAATGTATTCATGGCATGGCTCTACTGGCACAGATCTCCTTGCTGCCTATTTAATTAAATGGAAGAAGTGTCCAAATGATTCCTTTTAGGACTTCAGCGGCTCCTAAGCTCATGTTACCTGTCTGAGGTTTAAGTAGCTTCCTGAATTATCTACGGAATTGACAGTGCATGGCTGTGATATGCTAAAAATAAAAACATATATATGAAACATAGGCCTGACTAATGGTTAGCTCCTTCAAGCATGGCCATTTCCACTGAAGTAAATGACAGGATTTAGATTTCCAGCCGTCTCCTGACACAGTTAGATGAGGCCCACTAACTGGTCTGTTGATTCTGAAACCAACTGTCACCCGTTCCAATGAACGATAGTCAAAAGGAAATGAATGCCTGTATTCCTGCCTAATCCACAAAGAGCCTCGGTTAAGTTCTTTCCCACATGGAAACAGGCACCTTTCTCTTGCTGATCCATTTCTTGCTTAGTAAAATAGGTGGGATATACTTGCTGGAAACCTACTGTGCTTCCTGGGAAGAATGTAAATTTTTCTTACATCCTGAGATGCCTGCGGTTTCCCCCAATGGTCAAGATGAATCAGGATACTGAGCTGCAGCCTCCTGATACATCATTGGTACAACTGATCCTGGCCTGGCCTTACACTCTGATGGATTGGGGACGGGGCTCACAGACCAGCCTGTGAGGACAGGACTGCAGGCACTCAGAATCATCTGGTCATCATTCTCTCACCTCGACTGATAACTCTTAGAATGGCAGGACTCTGGCTAATACTTCTTCTCTTGTTAAGTCTCACCATCAACAAGCTCTTTCTTCAACAAGAACAAAAAGAGCTCGCACAGTGTGTGAGAGAGAGACCTCTAACAATAATAAGTTCTACCTTTGTCCATGAAATTTATCATTTTTTTTTTGTTGTTTGAAAATGGGTATGCAACAAGCTTTAGCAAAAAGTCATGTGTGGGCTTCCGTGGACAGACATGTGACAGCTGAATCACCTTGGCAAGTTACCTAACTGCTCGAGTCCCAGATTTGCATTCTTGTCAAGTAAGAATTTTAAAGGATGCTAAACTCATAATGCAGTTTGGGATCTATGAGATCATGTAGATGCTTCTGTGACCATCCCTAGGAACATAGTAGGTGTGCAAGAAACACTGGTTCACCATAAAAGTTTGGGGACAGTTTTTCTTCAAGTGTAGATTAAATGACATAAAAAGCATTGGCCCTTAGGTATAATAGCACTCGTTCCCAGAAAGCCAATAAACTCTGTTTTTTTGTTTGTTTGTTTTTGTTGTTGATGATGTTTTTCAAAGCAGTGGAAGAAACCATTCTGAACGACAACTGCTGGCATTGGTTTGGGGAGCGGTTAGTTGCTTGACATCCAGGTGCCTGCTGGGTATCAGAGCAGATTCCAGGCATAAGGATGCCTGTGGCACCTCCAATTTGCTAGGTATATTGAGGAAGGAAGCAAAGCCATTGATAAGGGCCACAGTTAGAGAGTCCACCACATTGAGAGTCTTTCAAGGGAATGAAGGTTGAAAACTCAGAGCAGACCACCTTACCCTCACTGATACCCAGAACCTAAGTCCAGAACCCAGTACACTGCTCTAGCTTCCAGGCTGATGCTGACCTCCCATCCTCTGGGCATTCCACCATATAATAGCCTGCAAGCTTGTGAAAGACCCCTCTTAGTCTAGAGGTGCTGGCATATAAGGTGTGGGCCTGGTGTGGACCTGTCTCATGCTTCCTAGCTGATGCCTTTTCAGTGTCCCCTAGCCTGGAGGGAGGAATAAGAGAGCTCTCTAGCCTTCTTCTGTAAGGAGACTGATCCTATCCTAAGGGCACTTCCTCCTAACTCCATCACACTGATGATTATAGCTAAATAAACATGTTTGTGGAAACACGACATTCAGACCATAATGATTCCTTAGAATGTCAAACAGTGGATTAACACCACAGACCAAGGGCTCAGTGTGGACAATGACATTACAGTCCACAGCAGGTGCACACGCATGCAGTAGGGTCTGTAACTGTGTCTGACCCCAACGTTCTCTGCATTCCTAAACTAGTTCACTCTAAAACCAGACAGATGTCTCATGGGACCATTCTTCCCCTTCACTGGTGCCATTTTTCTGTTCCAGGTCCCTGATAATTCCCTTAAATGTGAGCCAAAGTAGAGACCCACCCCCATTAATGTGTGTGTGTGTGTGTGTGTGTGTGTGTGTGTGTGTGTGTGTGTCTTACAGATGTATATGTGTTTTCTGGTATGCATGCACATTAAGGCCAGAGAACAGTCTCCAATATATTTCTCAAACCCTATTCATATTCTGTTTTGAAACAGAGTCTCTCATTAAGTAGGCTAGTCTGGCTGGCCAGTAAGCCCCAAGGATCCTCTTGTGTCCCTCCAACACTGGGATTACAAACACACAACACCACACTTGGCTTTTGTTATATGGGTTCTGAGGCTTGAATGCCTTTCCTTGTACTTGCAAGGTAAGAACTTTCCCAACTAAGCCAACTACTTGGCCACCATTAATGTTTAATAGAAAAATAGTATCAGAATACATATGCTTTAAATGAAGATATGCATTATGTAGTTTGACTTACATTTCTGCTTTACCTAAATGAGGTATAGGAAGACAAGAAAACAAAAAACGTGTAGCAAAGAAATCAAGTTATATACATTATTTATTTCTTAGGTTAAATTTTATGTCACATGGGGTAGTACTCATGTGTTTAATCTGACTACAATTGTATTGTAAGCAGTTGGCCTTCTTGTGAGAGGTTAGGCCTTAAATTGCCAACCCAACCTATACGTAAATGTCCCTCGTCTTAACTTCTGTTTTTACAGTGTTATTTTGGTGAGATGCATAAATCTTATCAATCATAAAAATTATGAATAACATCTGGCTTAAATTAGAAAATAGTGTCCATTTATTTCAATGTTAACAGTACTTAGGGCAGATTAGTTTTTCTTAATTACACACTATCAGGGGTTTCATTCTGGCATTTCCATACGAGTACATAATATATTTCAATCATCCTCATCCACTTAACCTTTCTAGTCGCTCCTACTAGATACAGGGTTTTTGTTTGTTTTTAAAGAACGATTTTTATTTTTCTTTCCTTGTGCCAATAGCTGCTGGTTAGCTTTACTTCTGTCCAATCTTTTCAACCACAAACTTAAATCTTGACTGTCTCTTATGCTCGAGCTTTGACCAGAATAAGCAAGTTGAAAACCATGCTGATGTGGCATGAATTAGAAAGTGTTTGCCAACCCTGCAGGTCTCATCCTCTGACCATAATAGCTGCACCAGTGGAGAGGGTAGCATCATGAAACAACAGAACACACATGCATGCATGCACATGAGCACACACCAACTTTTATCATTGTAGATGCATGAAAGCCAATATATACTTGAGACTATATGGAGAGTGTGTTTGATTTCTGCTCCACCCTGTCCCCCAAAAAACTTGGATCATCTTCTGAAACTTCTCACTTAATCTTCAAGCATGTTTCTCTCATCTCCACAAGCACTGTTCTGCAAGACACTCAGAAGTGCTTATTATTTATGCAGGGTTTGTGCTCCCTCTACTGGTTTTGTAATTAACTAATAGGTCTAATTCCCATAACTATGCTGATGTCATTGATTATTTTTTGTCCGTGGACATGGAATTATCTAAATCAGTATGTTCTGGTCAAACATCATCAGGAAAATTAGCAGGGGGTCAGATAAGGACAGTAGGGCTAGTGGAAAAAAGTAGGCACTTTTCCTAGTCTGAATCTAAGTTCAAGAAACTTAACAGGGTGTGGCTGCACACACTAACACTTGGGGAATGGAGGCAGAAGGATCAGGAGTTGCAGGCTTGCCTCGGCTGCACAGTCAGTTCAAAACCCTCTGGGTTGCATGAGACAAAACAAATAAGCAATAGAACAACAAAAAAGAAACCCCACTGTTTGTTTTATGTTTTATTTGCTTGATGCTAGAGAAAGGCAGACTATCATTGATTAAACTGATAAATCTTCTACCTTAGTATAATATCAGGGGCTCATATTTAAAGCAAAATATATGTTATATAAGTGATATATATATATGCAAAAAAATGATTTCTGTAGGTGACAGGTAGGGTTAGCCCTGTGATTTCCTGCATCTGATGTAGCTCTCCACGATCATGGGCATCATAGAGTGGCCAGCCTCTCGTGTAAGCATTAAGAGTCCCTGCCCTAACTGTTGGACTTACTTGTGGTTCTAGCTCTTCATGACCGTGAGTCATTTCCTCACTTTTCTGTTTACACATGGGAATAATAGTGCAGCCCAGGGTGTTCTTACCCTGTGGAGTCATTGAAAAGAGCAAGAGACGTTAACTCAGAGGCCTGCTCTTAGAGAAACTCAGAGTAGATCCCGATGATGGGAAAGCTGTCATTGGCCAGTACTTGTGACTTTTTTTTAAGTGTGAAAAGCAACTCTTTCCCTAATCATAAAAATTAAACTTACCATGCAGGCTGGGAGACGGCTCCCAAATATACGTGTTATACGTGTTCGTTTCACTAGCGAATACTTGTGCGTTTCTGAGCAAATAGCTCAAAAGAGTGTGTACAGAACTGGAGAAGATGCCAGAAGAAAGCAGCTAAGGAAGAGGATAGAAAATCAAGACACATTTCCCAAGCATAATCAGTCGGTCAGACCAAAATAGTAACAGGTAAGAACATTTACAGACTTGGCTAGTATCCCAATATCCAGAGATGAAATTTGAATAAGCATCCTCTTTCAAGCATGCCCTAGCCCTTTGACATTGCAACGTGAAATTGTTCCCTACAGAGTTCAAGCTTGATAACTGTGCAATTAAGTTATGAAAACAGTTCACACACGTACACACACACACACACACAGTTTTAAGTCAGTTTCCAATTTATTATTGGGTTGCGCTCATTGCTAACCTTGCCTTTAAGCAGGCCAGATTTCAGGCTAGACATACCTAGATGTTATGGACTGATTTACTTATGGTTATTAATTAAAAGAATCATATTTATTATCTGTGAAATAACGTGTTGCTTTCCAAGCTTGTTCTAGAGCCTCCTTTTCTTTCTTTCTCTTTCTTATCCCTAACAGGCTCTCACTATGTAGCCCTGACTGTCCTGGAACTTGCTCTGCAGACAAAGCTGGCCGTGAGCTAATAGAGATCCTCTACCTCCCCAGTTCTGGGATTAAAGATGTGTTCCACCTTGGTTGTTCCAGGTTTGGTGACACACATCTTTAACGTGAGAGTGGTTGGGGAGATACCTTAATAGAGGGGGTCATTGTGGGGTTAGGGAGAAACCTGGTGCCAGAAAGGCTCCTGGGAACCCACAAGGATAACCCCAGCTAAGACTCCTAGAAATAGTGGAGAGGGTACCTGAACCAGCCTTCCCTTGTAATCAGATTGGTGACTTCCCTAGTTATCACCATAGAATCTTCATCCAGTACCTGATGGAAGCAGATGCAGAGATCCACAGCCAAGCTGGGCTGAGCTTGTGCTAGCTCACAGACTCTGGAGGAACAGCTAGCAAGCCAGCATGGCCAAGGCCCTCTGCGTCTGGGTGACAATCACATATCTTGGCCTTCTGCGGAGCCCCTAGCAGTGGGACCAGGACCTGTTCTGATGCATGAGCTGGCTCTTGGGAACCTATTCCTTATGGTGTATTCCTTGTTCAGTCTTGATGCAGAGCGGAGGAGCTTGGTCCTGCCTCTGCTTGATCTGCCATGCATCGTTGATTCCCACGGGAGGCCTTACCCCACCTAAGTGGAGAGGGAGGAGGAGTGGAATCTGTGCCACCATGTTTAGTCAGCTCCTTTTGGTCAGTCAGAATGTTGTTCTGGTCATCTTTCTAGAATGGCAAAGGTAGTGCTTCATCTGGGTTACAGTCACTGTTATGCTTGTCCTGCAAGGTTGCGCCACCCTTAGCGTTTGAAACTGCTCCACCTGGCTTATAGTGGTCTCAGATCACTCAGATTGAACTTAGTAATATTTAGGGTAAGACAGGAAAGAAAAGGAGAGGGAAATATGGAATCAAGCAGGCTTCATGTATTTTTTCCCAAGAGAGATATCAGTAAGTCTTGGGCTGTTCCTATGATTTCCTCCAGAGGACCATTCTCTGGAGATGCTTGGTGGTACAGATTCTCCCTCTTTCCATTGGCTTTGGAGAGAGGAAAAGAAGAGGCAGGAGGGGGCCTGTCACCTTCTCTTCATACTCTGAGTGTCTTCCAGTTCTCTGTTTTAGTCTTGGCTGAGCCTCCCTAGGTTTATAAACATGGTGGTAATGTCAGCCATGTGTGCAAAACTCTTGTGAAACATGGGCGCCTGTGGTCCTCAGACCCAAGCTGACTGTCCTTTTCAAGAGGGGAAGGAGGGGTGACAGGAACATTTGTTTGCAAGCTGGTTTTAAAATAGGGAACCACGTGCTGGAATGGCTCACCATGACTGGGTTATTTAACTCTGATTTTTAATTTTTTTTTCTATTGTGCTTTGCATAGACCTTGCCTACCCTCTGCCATGAAAATATTTGGAATTTATACTTTAAAGAGCATAGGCCACTTTGCTTGTTGATTTAATGCATGCTAGAGGTTTTATAATGGTTATTTATATTGGCTGACACTGACCCCTCTCAGAATGACCTGTTGATGTTGGACAGGGATAAGAGGGACCGAGTACAATGCAGGAAATGGAAAGAGATCAAACAGAACGAGCATGTTAGTTTAGAAATGATGCCGCACGGCTTTACATGGAGATCAATTGTCTGCATAGGGGATCCTTGGAATTGCATTATTTGGCCCCACTTACAGGAACGAGGCATTTTCTTCAGGGAAATCTAAGAGAAGTTTTCAAGTGTGTGTTGCATTTCAGTATCAATACACTTGGCGTTATAAAAATCTTTGGGTTATATAAAATTATATGTAAATGTTATACATCTTTAAAGTGGGATACAATCATTATTGTTTAGAAAGGAAGACCATAGCAGCCACGGTGCAAAGCAAGCCATTCTGTGAAGTAAGTCCATTTCTGTAGACAGCGGGTTCACTGGTGTGCGTGCCTGCTGGGAAGAAAAAAAAAAAAAGAAAGAAAGAAAGCTCTTGCTTTCTCCCTACCATTGCCTCTCATCCTTGTCCTCCTTTTCTTTCATTTATTCAATGGCCCGGTGTCAGTTTGTTCATAGCCCATTTCCTATGTCATTTATCACCGTACAAATGTCAGTTATGAGACAGAGGGACACACACATTTGACAGCTGCCCAATAAATTATGCAGAAACAACTTAAAGACAACTGCAGATGATTTTTAAAACAACAGAGCTGTGGCCAGTTAAAGAATTTCCTCTGGAAGCTTGGCACAAGTTCTTCCCTCGTGAATATCTTATAAAATACAAATTACTCATCCACATCCACTTAGTGATGGCTGAGCATTGTTTGGGGATCACACCACGGTGGCTTAAAATTTGGAACCCAGTAAAATGGAGTGTCCTGAAGAGAGCGAAGGGGAAGTATATGTGTTGGAAATTTAAGAATTAAATCAGTTTGTGAATAAGAGCGCCAGTTGAATGATTCTAGAAGCCTGTCCCCACAGATGCGACTTGGCCATACATACTGTTATTTGGTGAGCACTGCATTTCCATTATATTATAATCTCTTACCTTTATTGGAGTTACATGAAAAGCAAATTTAAATAGAATATATTTGCATAGTTAAAGTGCATACTGCCATACTGGTTTTAGAGAACTCTGGATGACAGCTAACATGCAGGTCCCAGGAGGAAACATTAAGATTATTATCATGTTGGTGGCAGTGAATTTTTCCCAAGTTTAAAACCCTGTCCTCACCCCACCTTGACTGCAGATAACACTAATAACCTAACGTATTGCTGCTGGTGCCTTTGTTTTCAGTTGGACAGTCTCTCATTCTTCCTCAGTATATGGACTTTCTGTAGCTATCCATGCAGTTAGACAATCACAGATAGAGTCAAAACCAAAAAGCAGCAGCAACAAAATAAAATAATAAAATAATATAAAAAATGCAGGGTTGAGTGAACCTCTCAGTGGAGAAAGTGTTTGCCACACAGGCATAAGAACCGAAGTTCTAATCCTTGAACCAGAGTAAATGCAAAACAGTTGCACACACATCTGTAATCCCAGTGTTCTTACACCGAGTTGGGACTTGGAAACAAGAAAATCCCCAGAAGCTTACCAGTCTGCTAGCAGGGAGTAAACAGCAGCAAACCAAGGCGATCCAGCCTCAGAAGGTGAGGACTGGCTCCCAAGATTGTCCTCTGACCTATAAACACATGCCCTGGCCTGCACATATCCACACTTGTGCACACGAATTTGCACACACAGATGCATCCCTGGTAGAAGTCTAGATAAGTGGTAGAATGCTTGCCTAAAGTATACAAAGCCCTGGATTTGACCTCCAGTAACACACACACACAGAGAGAGAGAGAGAGAGAGAGAGAGAGAGAGAGAGAGAGAGAGAACATGTACAGACTTTTCTTGTTATGAACAGCATTTGTAACAACTATTTGTATAGCATTTCAATTTGGTATGTAAATAATCAGAGTATTCAGGGGGTTATGCAGAGGATATTATATGCAATTACTAGATATTTTAGGCAAGGAACTTGAGCATCCTCAGATTGATATATTTTATGCAAGAGTCCTGGAATCACTTCCCCACCGCTAAACAAGATTCAATCAAATTTTGGGATGATACTTGAAGATCGCGGATTTGGTTTTATACTGTAGCCAACAAGCCATTTTTTCCTCTTCCACGGGGGTCAAGAACATGACTGTGACCTGAGATACATCTGTCCATGGCTGCACCAAATCCCCCAGATCACGTCTTACATGTTCTGGTATAAATCTGTTTTGGTTCGGTTCTCACCGTGTCCTTTCTGTACTGAAACAGTAGTGCAGCATCCCTACTTCTCAATAAAGCCACTTCCCCACGAGCGGCTCGAGCGTGTTTATCTCCCAGCCTGTTGTTTATAGAGCTGTGTGTGATGAGAAGTTTCAGTGTCTGTGAGATCCAATGGAGAGAAAGCTGATGACCTCATATAGAACATGCCGTGATTGCAATGGGTGGAGTCACCTGGCGTCAGCCAGCCACTTGTTCTTTTAACAAATGGGAAGGAGCTGTGTTTTGACACAAGTGGGCAGCAGCGCTGGACAGGTGGTTAGTAACTCAGCCACTCTCGGGAACCAGCTTAGCTTTGGCGGGTTTGTCATGTTTTGTCGTACTGTGTTGTGCTGTGTTTTAATCCCATTTGTGTTTCTCTTCAGTGACCCGCTTGGGTGTGTATCTTTGCACTGTGTCCTACGTGGCAGGCTCTGGCCTCCGTTGGATTAATCAGTGTGCTCTCATCTAGGCCATGTGGTCTCTGGTGTTTCTGGTCTGCAGTTCAGAACTCATTGACGGGACTGATAGGCTGGTTTGGGCATTTGCATCCCTAAGACTTACCTCTCCATCCCACTCACACGTCTCTCCACACATCCACTCCCAACAACACAAATATTGACTGTACCAATCATTCATTAGCAGTAAAAAAAAATTGGAGAGCAATTATTTTTTTTTACTGCGCTTGCCCTGAAAGACACCATTAATTACTTTATTGCCTGTGGAGCTGAGCCAGTTTCGGTGTCCCGGGAGCCTGCTCCCCACCTCCAGAGGTATTCGCAGCTCGGAGGAACACAGCACAGGGTGTCATCTGGCAGGCAGGGTGCTTACACTGACTTCTGAAGTGAGATGTCCCTGCCTTGGTGGTGGAATCTTCACGATAGGGAGTCCACAGGTCTCGACCAGCAGTGACGACGGTAGGTCTCCTGAGGGCTCCACTTTGAGTGGAGGTGGGCGTGTGTGAAATTTGGAATTTGTCAGCTTTTTAAAATTCTTTTTTAGAAAAGTGAAAGAAATTCTTGAAATCCCAGCAATAACCAACAGCCAGGGAGAGTTGTCTGCTCCTTGATGCTGATGGTCTCCTCAAAGAGAGGAGAATGAATTCAAACCCTTGTCTGTCTTTCCTGCGCAGCCTGTCATGGCTGGACTTTTGCAGGTGGGCGTGACCCAGAGCAGCCATCACGGTGTTGTTGGGTGGTTTTCCTCCTCATCCTGTACAGTGAGCAGAAATAAGGAAAAGCCTGGAGGAATTTACACTTGGAGTTGAACCAGCCTGATCATGCGTGTCTGCTCAATCTGGACCCCTCCTTTCCGCTTTGAATAGATGTGTATGTGTTAGAAGTGGATAGCTCTTTCACACACAGATTTTTGCCTTATGTGTATGTGCCTTCTTCCGTTGAAGAAAATGAACTGGAGCTTATTAATATTTCTTATTATGCACTAGAGTTCAGTGTCTGTGGGTAGCAGGGAGCACCCTGAATCTAGCAGGACCATACCATTTATATTTAGTGTGTCTGTGATTTGCAAGCCAGTCTGTGTTCACAAGTAATGTTACCCTTTTTTTTTCTGCATGCTGAAATAGGTTGGCAGAAATGTAACAATAGACTGAGACTGTTGAAGAAGCTCCATAGGAGACAGGCTAGAAGAGTTCATGGGGTTGGCAGATAACCAGGGTAGTCCTGGAGCACTGTGAAATGAGTTATACCGTGAGCCTTATGGCTGCTTAACCCAAAATAATTTTAGGAAATATTTCCCAAAAATGAATGCAGTAGAACCCAGTTGACTTGTTTTCTTCTTTATAAAGTCTTTAATAAATAAAGAGTAAAGTCAGCAAAGGAAAATCCCGCCTGAAGTTCTCGGTTTGGGCACTGTTTCAGAAGCTGGCCACCATGTATCCTAAGCAGCTATAGGCTGGATATACCCTGGATTCAAACATCTTTTGCATGTCAGTCAAAGTCTGTGTTAGTATCCCTTTGTAGTGCATGTTATATGATGAACAAAAAGTCGACGTTTCCACTAGTGACATTCAACTAAATGATCAGTGCTAGCCTGCTTTGATTAAATTATATATTCAATTATTTTGTTCGAAATTAAAAACTTGATTATATTACCACATGCTATGTAATGTTACAGGTGCTGTTCACTTATTTAACAATAAGGCGCCAAGTGTGATTAACAATGTGGATGCCAGAGGAAAGAAGCAAAATAATTATTTTTTCGATACACAAGTCCTCATCATGACTCACAAATCAATATGCATCTGTGGAGATTTGTTCTCGCTTTGGATTGGGGATGCCAGGATGGCCTCCCCTCATTTCCCTATGAATGTAAAACCTGGACACTTCGCTTGCCAGGCAGGTTTTCCTTTCTCTCTCTCTTTTTAAAGACTGATGTTTAACTACAACCACTGGGACCTAAATCAGAGCATCCCATGCCTAAGTATGAATATTAATCAGACACCAGGCCATAGAGTGTCTCGCCGAGTTTGACAGTTTAAAGGATCAGTTAGTTAATTAGAAGATGACATGGCACACCAGGTCCCCAGGCTCTGTCCTGCATCCTGTCTCCTCTTTTCATTTTCCTTTTTGACAACTTGAATTACATCATTACTCGCAGTTTCCCTTCTTAGCCCCACCACGAAATGAGAATATTTTCAGCTTTAATTATCTGTGATCTCCTCCCCTACCTCGGCAAAGACCAGGCTGAAAAATGAAACTCAAAGAAGCTTAGGAGAATCCGAAGTTCAAAGGCCCACAGAGATCGGCCCTCCTCATCCAGCTGCACCGCTTCATAAGATGAACGTGCAGGTCTCTTCTAGCGCTGGAAACTGGGTTGCAGTAGCCATGGTGATGGCTGTTCACTGTGAAGGTACCTCGGGTGTAGACGTGTCATGTCAGCTGTCCCCATGGCTTCTCTGGCTTGAGGTGACAAATCTTGTGAATGTCTTCGCAGGGTGGCCCCCGATTATAGTGTCCCATGTTCCTTGACCATCACTGCACCCACAAACCTCACTCCAAAGTCTGAATGATTCTGCCCTAATTATTTCTGGCCATGATATTTCCCTCTTGGGGATCTTAATATCAAGAATGCCCATGGCTCCTACGGAAGCTAAGCTTCCCCAAGGGAAAATAAGATTTAGAACAGCATTGAGTATTTCAAACGATGCTTTCTCTGATAAACCAAGTGTAATTAACTCTTTGGTCCTGTCTGACCATTCTCTTCTCCATGCATCTGCCATGGCACATTGAAAGCTTTATTCGACAGTTGACTTGTCTGTATGTGGGTTTGCTAAGACCATGAGTTTCTCAAGGGAAAGAGCTAAACATTGCATGTGTCACCCCCAGTAGATATGGAAAATGGAAAAGTTAAAATAGAAAGGAGGAAATCTGAAATCCGCCACTGGTGCTAGGAGCCAGGCACGCTGCTGAGTAACTGACTACAAGCAGTTCTTCGCGGTTCTGTGTGGCCTGGGGAAATGTTAGCTGAGGAAGAGACAGCCTGCGCTGAAAAGTCTGAGGTGGGATGTACGACCAAACATCCTGATTCCAAATCCCAGGCGGCTAGCCTAGCTAGAGCTTGCTTGTCGAGTGATGCGAGGTCTCTTTAGACGACACCAGACGGCTCCAATTGCTAGATTCTTCATGACAGAGACAAGAGGGGGAGGAAGATGACATGTGTGCCCGGTAGTGCGCTGTGCAGAGGAAAGGTGGTGGTTTCTGAGAGTTACCCCATTATTTAGAAGAAAGAGGGGAGCTGGCAACATGTGGTCAGCAGGGCAAACGGTGATCTGCTGAGATCCAACAGGAATGTATATTGTTAGAGGGGCCAGGGTGAAGGTCTGCAGTTAGAGGGAGCTAGAGCTGATAGTGGTGTTTAGATGCAGGAGGCTAAGGACACACCTCAGCGCTGCCACGAAGCAGCCGGGAGACATCTTGGACAGCAACTTAGTAATTGCTTAAATGGGTGAAAATGCAGACAGTTATGTGGAGGCTGTGGAGAAGTATAGGGGAAGACTGAAGGAAGAGGTGGGCCACAGCAGATGTGTTTCTGAGAGATATCTAGGGAACAACTTGGGGCTTCAGGAGAGAGAGAGAGAGAGAGAGGAGAGAGAGAGAGAGAGAGAGAGAGAGAGAGAGAGAGAGAGAGAGATTTCCTCAGGGTGGATGGTGGCCCGGAAGTACATGTATGTTAGTATGGAAAGCCTAAGTTCATAGGCATCAAGGAGGCTGCCTTCCTGTGTGACAAGTATAATGGCAAATACGGACAACTTGAAGACATCTGAAATTTTGTAGGAGAAGAAATCCCTGGGCACATCTGTGAGGGACTTTTAAAATTGTGTTCATTGAGGCCGGAAGACCCTCACTAGGCCCGGGCAGCAGCTCCTATGGGTTGGGACCCTGAACCAAATGAAAAGGAGTAAGTGAGCTGAGCAATATCATTGATTTCTTCCTGCTGCCTGACTGTCTCATGCTCTTGCAGCCACGAGGGACTGTAACTACAAAGACCCTCCCTTCCTTGGGTTACATCGGGTATTTTCCCACAGGGATGTAAAACAGAACTAATATCCTGGGTGGGGGGAGCCCAGTGTAAGAATACAGGGTGAAGAAGAGTCACAGAGGTCGTTTCTCCTAGAATAGCAATACGGGAGGGGGAGTTGGCTGAAAGACAGATATTAATACACAGGCTGCAGAAAACCTGCTGCATTTCAGGAAGTTGGCATGAAGTAGGGAGATGGAGCCCATGCCACTCAGAATCAGTCAAAAATCCTGCCACATTGCTGTCACCACGTAGCTGGCACAACAAGTAGGGAAGAAATGCTGTGGGAGAGAGTGGGTCTGGGGCACTACAAGATGCGGGATTCTTAAAGCATGGGCATAGAGAACGTACCCTTGGCTACAGAGCAGCTCAGCATGTGACACACGAGGCTCTGGAGCCTCCTTTCTCCATAGCGCCCCCGCCCCTTCTTCATCCTGCCAGGCATCTCTCATGTCCAGAAGCATCCTGTTCTTCCCTCTGCTCTACACTACTGGGCTGTGCTGCTTTCCACAGGATTGTGGCCAGAGGCATAGTCAATGGGTGAGACTGGGAAGAGGATACTGAGAATTTAATTAGTGCTCATACACTTTTAAAAATTCTTAAATCAGGCGGAGTATGTCTTTGGAGTTGGTTGTGGTTTTGTTTTTTTTCTTCCAAGGAAGGCACTAACATGAAGCCTTTTATGATGCTTATAAGACAGTGTGTTTATAGCTAGAATCTTCATCCTCAGCACTCTTCTTTAGTGATGCCAGTCCGTAGTATCCAAATGATGGTGTCTTGCTGCTCTAGAGAGCACAAGCCATCAGTAATAATTAGTTGATGAGGTGGTTGAGTGGGGCCATGGTATGGCTTGCCCAAGTATCCACTTGCCTGTGAATGTGTTTCCATTTCCTATAATAACATGACTTACCTCCAGGTGGGTCAGAGCAGGACACAGAAAAAAAGCCAGGCAGAATTCATTGTCCTCCCAGGTCTCCCCTGCTAGGAAAGGAAGATGGTGAAACAGGGTCTTAACGTTCTTCCCTTCCTTCCAAAACCTAAATGGTGGTTTCATAGAACCCACTCATCAGCTTTCAAGTTGATATCGCCGAGCACAGCACTGCCTGTGGGATGTTAGCTCAAGGCCTCCCAGCATTTGAACACACTGTCACGGCTTTCACACTTTCGTGTCTCTCTGGTATTAGTGTTGCGCTTCAGCAGGCCCAATAATATCAAACGTATCTTACCAAAGACTGTTCTAAATCACTTCCATTTTCCCTGCCTCTAGGCGCTAGCTGTAAGACAAGAATCCTAAAGTGAGTGTGTTGCCTGTGATCTAGTGTCCAGCTCCTCCCCATTTACAGTGTAGAAAACTTTTATTAGCATTTGAACACACATATATCAGTTTTTAAGATTAAGTACAATGTCACTGGTTCTCATCCAGCTCACAAAAATACTAGATTTTTATATTTTCCCAGAGAAGGTTTAAAAATTAGGATTGCCATTTGTTGGCAACATCTCCCTCTCAAAACAAACCGTTGGTCACGATGGCATTTGCTAACTTCCTCTGTGAAGTGCTGTTTTATATAGAAAGTAAATCCAGGTAGAAGCTTTGTAAGTAATTTCAGACTCGATGGCACTTGAACCTCATAGGTACGAGTGAATTATGAAGCCTCAGTTGGCAATGCTTTTTCCCCCCAAGTAAGTGTCTTTGGTGCTCCTTGTTTATCTTCTGAGTAGAGCTATCTTAAACGACTCAGCCAGCTTCTGTCTAATGCCCAGGTTACCCAGCAGCACACGCTTCCCCCATTATCCAGCCTCTTCAGCCCTCACAGCCAAGCAGCCCGTGACTCAATCCCAAGCTCTTAGAAGGGACAGTACTGTGGGGGCGTATCCTGAATTCCAGGATCTGGAAAAGGACAAACAAAAAGGAAAAACTGACAAAATAGCCACAGGCGCTCTGGTCCCATCTCGGAGCCTCCAAAAAATAATACAAAGCTGTTTGTGGCTTGGATGAAAATTAAGATATAAGCTCTCTTTGCCTCGAGTTTCATGCCACTTTCTCACTCTCTGTCCATGTGCACTTATGTGCCTCTGTATGTGTGTTTTTGTTCATGTGTTTGTACATGTGTTTGTACATGTGTACATATGGATGTGATACTACCTTGGGTATCATTCCTCAAGACACTAGCCGTGGTGATGATGGTGTTTTGAGACTGAGCCTCTCACTGGCTTGCATCTTGCCAGTTTGGCTAGGCTGGCTGTCTAGTGAGCCTCAGGAATCTACCTGGCTTTCCTCGCTGGCACCGGGATCACAATAACTTGCCACCATGCCCAGTTTTTCTTCAGATTCTAGGGATCGAAGCCAGGTTCTTGTACTCATACAGCTGAGCTTTTGCTGACTGAGCCATCTCCACAGCCCAACCCTTTCAGTTCCTTCAACCTTTCCCCCTTCGCTCTAGCGTAAACAACTACAGGCCCTTTCTCGAGCATCGCTTCTATCTCATCCTTCATCTGCCTTCAAGTGCACAGTTCTTGAGGATTTACTTGTCTATGCCCCATGCCTGGAGGCTCCAGGACCAATCCACTCAGCAGATTCTCTCTCTTGTTGGTCCCTGACTTGTACTGGATGCCGCTCTATCCCAAAGCCTTAGCATAAACTCTTATCTGTTTGAATTAAATGGTTGGGAATATAGAAGGCCATGCCTCAAGAAGGTGGCAACGGGCAGATGGTGGCAGATGCTGTAGATCTTCAGAGCAATTTTGGTAGTGAAGCTGGCTTTAATATGAATGCGGGAGCTGAAGGATGGAGTTCAGACTGCAGCATGCAAAGGCCAGGGAAGATAGCAAGTCCACCAATGGGTGGTAAAGTGAAAGATTTCAGACATCCCTCAGAAAACAGACCGGAACACTGCAAGTCCTGGAAGCCAAGCCTCCAGAGCTGATGAGACAGTGTGTGGGAAGCCACAGTGAAGCCGGACTGGAGTACAAAGTGGAAATTCGACCTACCCTGGAACTCAGCAGGCTGTCAGTATGGTGTGGTACAGGCTGAGTCTTCTTATTCTTAAATCCATATAGTTGCTTTATAGTATTTTTTACACATCGCAAGTGATTAATTTTGTGCATTGTGGGGATTAGATTTTATTTCAAAAGCACACATAAGTGAAACCAAATTTAAAGAGAAAGATTACATAAATAGTAGCAGAGGCTATTGAGGAATGATCATCGCAGCCCCCTGTAGCTGGAAGCCACAGAAGGAAAACGGGAAGACCTCACAGGGCAAGACACTGTAGACATGTCACCTAAGCTGAAAACCAACCGACGGAGTAAGACAACTGGGACAGCATCAGCAGTCTCAGCCAGAGCCACTGGTGCCCCCATGGAAGCCAAAAGTGAGATGCTGCTGCAAGAGGACAGGGGATGGAACTGCCGTGTTGATCACTAAACAGCGGTGTCTGGTTCCCAGTGGTTGATGAGTAACAATGGCGAGCGAACGGAGGGAAGAATGAGACAAGGCGCTGACTTCTAGCCACAAACAGGCACCACTGGTACTTACTCTGCAGCCCTAGGCTCTGACATAGGGAGGCTGGGAACAGTGAGGTAGTTCTCACAGTTTCTCCTCGGAGGAGCTCCCAGGAGACGCCGCCTCTCTTTAGCGGGACCTACCTGCCACCGGTGGCCTCAGACAGAGGTTTTATATTTATATCATAATATATAACCAACCTTGCATAAATCCGACACCTTGGCACTCCGTAGCTTCAACAGGCCCATGACAGGGCCTAGGAGCAGCCGAGCGGTCAAGACCATGCACCTCATTTCCAGGGACCAGCTTTGCCCTGCTACCGCTCAGTTTTGTCACATGTTCCTATGGTCTGTGTACCAGAGCATAGGAACTTCACAAAAGATTTTTTTTTTAAACCCATATTTTAGATTGCAGCTGTTGATGTTTAATTGTTTCTGATTTTCTGAATTACCATTTAATTAAAACAAATTTGAAGATGCTGCCACTGTGCGAAAGCAGCATCCAGTTTGAAACTAACTTAATTTTTAAAATAATGAGATGAGGTCACATCTGCTCTCCTCCCTCCCGCGGTTTTGTAGCTTTTGGTTGTCCCCTGGGTATTCTTTACAAGCGTGTTACTCTATAAATCTCTGCGACACACCAGAGATGTTTCCATGTGTCCCCAGAGGGTCTCCCCTTTCCCTGTCTTGTGCTCTGACCACCCTGTCCCATGCCTCCCTCGCTCCTCAGAGCCAGCCCTCTACTCTCATAACGAAGCCAGTCTTAAGTCGTCTGGAACCTAAGCTGTTGAACTTGCGCTTGTCTGGATTCCTGCTACTCTTCCAGACCTCTGCTTCCCATCACTTTCCTGTCAGTGAGGTTCCATCTCTTCTTTCTTCCCAACCTGGACTTGATTGCCACCCAGCGGAACCTCATATGCAGGGGTTGGAGCACACACACAGGTTTCTCTCAGGTCTGTGATCACGAGCAAGGTGGGCTAAGAGCATGGGTTCGGTCACAAGAGCCTCTGTCACTTCCACAGATCATGCAGAATGAACCTGTTACATATCCATCATCCTTCCTAAGCCCAGACATCAGAAATAGATCTGAGATACTTCCCATTTGTCGTACTTGGCCGAGACTCCTGTGGACCCAGCTCTTTGGTGGCTATACATGGGAAGAAAAATTGTCTAGAATGAGACAAGACATCTCATGATGCTGGCCATTCATGTCTGGTCCTGCTGGCCAGCTAACTCTTGACAGAACACATGTGTTGACTGGTTTCTTTTTGTGAGGACATTGTGTTTCTTGAGCTGTTTTCTTTACCAGACCCAGCCCTTTCCCAACAAGAAGGTAGCCTGTAAAGCCTACTGCATACATCAGCATTCCTAATGGCCAGGCAAGGTCTTACCTGCCTTAGGGGTAAGCAGTCCAAACTCTGATCTCATTGCTGCCAGGTGTATGCCCAGTGTTCTTGGGCACATTACTTTGGCTCCGTTCAGCCACAGTTCCCACTGGGGTTGAACAGGAATGGCTGGGTGGAGTGGTGAGGGTTACTGGCTCATTCTCTCATTAATATCAAAGAACCTTTGCTCAAATACAAATGTCCTAATTGGGTACTTATGATCCACAAACCAAATCCAGAACCAGCCCACTGAAAACAGTGGATGAAGTCTATGTTTAAGGGTTTGTTATGAATATACAAGACAGTGTGATAGTCTTGATTCTGCTTCTTGTCCCCAAAAGATATTTTCTCTCTGGCCTACCCTTGTGAGAAAAGGTTGTTGCTCCTAACTAGTGCTAGAATGGTTTTCCTATCCCTCCAGATTGTCAGTTTTTCTTGCTTCATTGGCCACTTGCAGAATATGTTCTAAGAACTCTGACAGGCTTTTGTTCTTTGATGAGTACACCCCTGCAACACTGGAGCAGGTGGTACCCTGCCATAAGGTAGAAAAACCCAATTCCCAAGATGCTATGAGCTCACCCTACCCTTCTGCAAGTTATTTCATAGACTGGACTGAGTCATCTCAGCATACTTCCCTGCCCTATCCAGATGCCCACACCATAGCCCACACGATGCCCTTGTAGGAACTCAGACTTGTTCTTCCCACACACTTTGTGGGATCTTCTGGGGCTGAGGATCACTCCAGGCATTTAGGGGAATCCATTCTCAGGAATTCCAAGTTCATCTGGGGGAAAGAGAGACACTCATCTATCATCCATGACTGGAAGAGGTCCAGGCAACATCACAATGTTTTGTGGCCATCCAAAGACCAGACATCTCACAGGGGTAACCTCATAGCTCATGTACATAAGGAAACTTTTTCTTTTTGTTGAAGCTGAGGTCTGTCAAGATCTTTTCTCTCCCGCTTTCATGGATACAGCAGGTGCATTCTCCCCATTACTGGCCTTCACTGCATTCTTGTCCAGCAGCCTCTTTGTGATCTACTTATCAGGTCTTAGAGACAGATGCTCATCTGCCTGCATGAAATTTGAAGGCGGCTGCAGTATATGCTCATCAGTCTGCTTGCCTCATTCCTTATCCAACCTCCTTGCAGGGCACAGCATCTCCAAGAGCTTTAGGCACAAACAGGAAGCTGTCAATCTCCAGCAGCCAGAGTATTCCATGAGATTCCTAGAGGCCCAGGCAAATTTCCTTGATACAGCAGACCCCCAGTCAATCTGGAGAAGGAAAAAAACCTTTTTATTGCTCAGGATGAGATGCCAGAGCCTGCGCTGATGTTCTAAACACACAGAGCTTCTTGGAAACAAAACCACACTCACAGTTGCTCCTGCGTGTCTTCAGATCATCTCCTTTGTGTTTGCTGGTACCTTTGAAGATGTGTTCTCCTCAGCTAAAAAGGCACACTGGCTTTCCAGTCTTACGTTTCAAGCAACTGCCTGCCTCTCATCAAGCCCAGGGCAACTCGCTAACTGTGGTTCAAGCAAGCTGTCAAAACCTCAGCTTGCCTGGTTGAGGGTTAACTAGAAGGCATTAAATCGTTTCCTCAGAGCACAACTCTAAATCCCTGGCCAAGACTGGACTATAGGACTTATAGGAATAATTCTTCTGTCCAAGGCAGAAAAGATGTGTTTCCCAAGCTTTAGGCCTTAACTTACTGGTGGAAACAAACTTCCTTTGTCTCTGTTGAATATTGTTTGTTGATTCAATATTCAACTAACTCAGAAGAGCTACCCTGCAGAGTTCAGATCTTGTCCTGTATCTGATATGAGTTTGTTTGTTGGTTATTTACCAATCACCCTCACAGGGAAGAGTTGGGTAGATAGAGCTGCATGAGGCATGGGATCTGGTTCTAGAAGAGTTTCAAGTTAGGAAGAGGAGACTGGTGCAGACAGGGGCTACAGAAAGAGGAGCGTGATGCAGGTGTAGGCTAACTCTTCCTCGGACTTATGCAGAAGGTTCGCCATGGCCTGCAGCACCACGGCCTGCAGCACCACGGCCTGCAGCGTGGTGCCAGGAAAGGGAGGTGAGGTCAAGGACATACTAATGGATGTGAAGTTGAGTGCTCCCGGCAGAGTGCAGCACCTGACACAGTTAAATGCTACCAGACACCAGTGTGCACGTCCCCAGCAGATGAAGAAAAGGAGGACAAATAGAATGCCTTGGCCCTTGGTTGGGGAGCTTTCACTTGGTGCTATGGTGAACTTGCCAGGTGGTTGTCATGTGCACTGGGCGTGTGTAATAAATACTCTAACCACGGTCTATAATAAGGACTGGACGATGAAGGAGATTGGGGCTATGAGGAAGATGTGTTAACAATTGTGATCTGAAAGGAAGTTGAAAGTGATCTGAGGAAGGAATAAGGCAGTAAGATCAACCTGAGTAGCTGGGAGACTTGGGGGAGGGCAGTTCTGTCCCAACACTCACCGATACGACTGTTCTACATGGCATTTTCTGCCTCGTTGCCCCTGTCACACCACATCTATTTTTGCTGTCGTCCAGGAAGTCCATAGGGAAGTTTTTGTCTGTAGTTTGATGAGACCTGCGTTTCTCATACACCAGAGAATATGAGCAGGTCCTATTTCATGTATCAGACAAGATAACACAGTTTGTGTGGAAAACAGTGTGTTCACTTTAGAGAGCTTACTCAGCAGTTCTGTGCAGGTAAGTTCACATCTACCCCTGCTGGCCCTGAGCATCACCTCTGTCTTGGGTAGGGTTTTTATTGCTATGATAAAACACCATGACCAAAAGCAACCTGGGGAGGAAAGGGTTTATTTCATCTTATAGCATAGAGTCCATCATCCAGGGAAGTCAAGGCAGGGATTTTGAGACAAGGAACTGGATCAGAAGCCAAAAAAGAATGATTCTTGTTGGCTTTTGCTGCCTGCTTTCTTCTAGCTCCCAGGACCACCAGCCCAGGGGTGGCAGCGCCCACATTAGGCAAGGCTCTCTCACACCAATCATGCATCAAGAAAATGCACCCACAGGCTTACCCACAGGCCAATCTGGTTGCAGGGGGCGGAGCAGGCATTTTCTCAATTGGAGTCTTCCCAGGTAACTCTGCCTGTGTCGAGCTGACATCAGAACTAGCCAGCACAGTCTTCAGTGAATTGGATGTTCAAAGACCAGTTACTAAAGCAATGCCCTGGCCCCTTCAGTGTTTGCAGATGGCCTCCTCTGGCGTATTGAGCACTTGGCCGACCCCTCTTTGTACTTCATTTTTTTCATTGTCCACGAAGGCAGGAAGAGACAGGTGTGAGAAGGTACCAGGTGGCTGAGCAGAGCGCCTTGTACTCTGACAAGCCTGTTGGGATTTTCAGGTAATACTGTTGCTAACTGAGGAAAACACGATGACCATCTTCTCCAGACAATAGGTGCCATTGCGCAATGTGCGGTTTTTCATTCTTGCCTTCCAGTCTCTAACAGTGGGTGTCCTCACACTGCCACTGGGATCAGTGTGACTCACTGCTTAAACGTGTTCCATCACATAAGTGAACGTTTCTCGGGAAGATCATGATTCTCAGAGGCTCAGAGAAAACAAGATACGAAAGGGAAATTTGCATCGGACATGTGTTTGACGATTGTCCCAAGTAAGGGGCAGATGTTCACTTTGTTAGTCTTGTTTGGAGCACTCCGGGCACATGAGAGTTTTGTGTTGTTATTTCTATGTGAAGTTTTAATGCCAAAAACGGGAACAGAACTGAGAGTAGATTTTGGGCTGGTGTCCTCTCTGTCCCTCACCTCAGTGTCAAGCAAGGAGATATGTGACATCCAGCTTATTGAGATATTCTGCTGAGACAGGGGTTTTTCAGAGTGTGGCCTGGGAACCTACTAGGGCCCTGAAAGCTTGTTTCTCAGTATATACAAAGTCAAAAATGTGCCTGAAAATGCCAAAGTCTGCTTTCCCTCTTAGACTGGCATTCTGTTAGTAGTAGACAGTCCAGTGGTATTTCCTAACATCCACATGACGCTTCTCACAGGCATTGGGTACAGCCGCAAGTGTGGCAATCTGCTGTCTCCCATGATCCTCAGAGAGCTTTGATAAAATGTAAAATACTGCCCTTCCCCTTTAAAATTTCTGTTGTAGAAAATACAGTCACTTCTTTCCATTATGCTATTTGTAATGATATACTGTGACTTTATTACTAGTATTACTACTGTTTGTGTGTGTGTTGTGTGTGGGGAGTCCTCTCACCTTCTACCCTGTTTGAAACTGTTGTTGGCCACCAGGCTAGCTGACTCAGAGCTTCTGAGGAGCCTCCTGTTTTCACCTCCCATCTCACCAGAAGAGCTCTGGGATTCCAGATGTGTGCTTACACATGAAATCTGGGGTCTAACTTGGGTGCTCATGCTTGCAGAGAAAGCCTTTACTCACTGGGCATTCTCCCCACCCAGTTGCTGCTATTTTAAAATGAATTAATGAACACAAGTTTTAAGTTTCTGCTTTCTTGCATTCTGATAAATATTGATGTTACACCAATGACACCGTCATACTTTCTCACAGTTTTTGAGACAGTGTGTCTTTTTATATACCCCAACCTGATCTTAGACTTGTGGCAATCCTCCTGCCTCAGTGCTAGGATTACAAGTGTGCACCTACAACTTGATTCAACATTTTCAAGCTTTTAAAAGGCTATGAAGACCAAAATGTTTAACAAGCACTGTGTTGAAGCCCAGTGGAGTGTTCACTACAACTCTCTCAGCTTGGGATTATAACTTAAAAGATTCATAGCAAGGCATATACATCTTTAACAATTCCACTTGGGTTCGTTTCAACATTTATTTGTGGTTGTTTGAAAATAAGTAAACAAAGAACGACAGTGAAGCCAAGGGTCCTTGTACCTTTAGAGGAGCCAACCATGACCGCAATCCTTCCCTTCCCACGGACACCTGGCACTGTGCTGTTTCAAGGGGGCGCTCACCCGCTTGCACTGGCATTCACGGCTTTGTGGAGCCGCTAGGTGGTCTTCCACCTAACACATCCAGCCAGCTGATCTGTGTTTCCTCAGCTCCCAGGGTTGCTAAGACTGCCTCAGGAAGCTTAAGCCTCCTGTAAGGAGACAGTAAACAAACAGGCTCGTCACTGAGTCTGAAGCTAGCCCAGGGGCTGGAAGATGGCTTGTGGGTAAAGTACTTGCTGCACAAGTATGGGAACCTGAATTTGGATTGGGTATCCATGCCAAAGCTAGATGTGGCTGTGTATTACTACTTGGAGCCAGAGCAGGGGGATCACTGGGGCTTGCTAGGCACCCAGCACAGTCAAAACAGTGAACTCTAGGTTCAGTGCAAGAGGCTCTATCTTAAAAAGTTAGATATGAAGTGATAGAGGGGATCATTGGAAATCCACCTCTGGCCTCTACACGAGTATGTGGGCATGCATACATGCACACACATTCACATGCGTGCACGCTCATGTGCGCACACACACAAACACACACACACACCACAGGGACGGGGAGCAGTGGTGGTTTTCACCCTGAGGAAAGAGTATGCTAAGGTGACAGTGGTGAGCACACTGGAAAGTAGATGCCTGTAGGAGTCGCCTGCAGGTGACCTAGCACAGATTATCCTCAAGAAGGTTCCTGTGGACTGAGACTGGGTAAAGGGTTGATAAGAACGGGGAGGGTAGAGCCGTTGAGAAAGAGGCAGAGTGTGGTTGGAGTGTGCTGAGAAGCAGAGCTAGGTGGAAGAGGAGAGTCCTGACAATTGATAGGCGAGGACCAAATTTTGCCAGGCCTTCTGGGTCCCTGGGGTAAATTTTGTGCTTTCATCCAAATATGATTAGAAGTCACTGGAGGGCTTTTAGGCACGTGTGGTTGGCCGTTGGGCAGAACAGACTCAGTGAGGAGCTGGATGCAGGCAAGAGACAAGGGTACACAGAGGCCTATCGTTCCTTCGCTCTGTGTCTTGAGGAGCCTCCCTTCTCCCAGGTCTGTGCTACAACACTCTGGAAAACAAGTGGTTAACATGTCCACAATTAAAAATGAGGGGACGGAGGTTCCACAAGCTGCTAACTACATAAGACCCTTCCCAGAATCCTCGACAGTGGACAATCAAGGCTCCTGCTCAGATCCACCCTCCAGTTCAGTCTATGCCTGCCTTTGCTGGTACCAGCCGAAACAGAAACAACAGATAAGGACGCGAAATGGAAGTGGCCATCCTCCCCTCCAGCCATTAGAGCTGTGTGCTGGCCCAGCCAGGGGGGCAGTACCTTATTTTCTGTCTGGGAAATGGGACCCTACCCACCTGTTGGCTACCGGCCTAAGTAGGAGTTAACTGGCTCAGGTTTACTCACATCTCAGGTGTGTCTCGGCTCCCAGAAAAAGGAGGCATTATTCTTACACTCCCATGACACCTCCTGACAGGGGATGTGGGAGTCTTTCTCAGACACTTCACCCTTTATCTAAGGAAGGGGGTGGTGGTGGCTCTGGAAGAGGTTATGGGAATTTTCAGCATTGCCATTTTGGGTTAGGAAGAAACACCAATGTGTTGCATTCAGGCAGAAGGGCAAGCCGGGTTTTTTTTTTAAAGTGGTTTTAAAAGCCTTGAAGCTTGTTCAGTGGCACAGGGACTGAATGAAGACACAAGAAATGTTGTCTTTTAAGACAGAACCTCCCCAGCGCCGTCCGTGCTCACCTTCCGTCTTTACTATCCACTCTTCTTGCATCCTTGACACACACACAACACTAGACACAGCTACAGAACCTGGGCAGCTGTGGGATACCAGAGCATAGATGGGAGCAGCCAGTGACAATTGTCTCTGAAGTGTCATCTCTGCAGTATCTGTGACATCTGCATCGCTGAGGAGACGGCACGAGGCTGGCTGTGCTTCTGTTGCTTCCAGGTCACTTTGACAAATAAGTTTCTGCCTTCGGGATTGGCAGGGTATGTTGGTAATAATATCTGCTTGCTCGCCTGTAGGGCAGCCTCTCTCCTTACCCCACCTAGCTACTTTACATACTCACGGATCTAGCTTGCAATTTAAATTTGTATATTTTATTCATAGGTGGAGCGTTTTTTTTTTCCCTACAACTTTGTACAGAGCTAAACATTATTGGGATATTATTCAAAACATGTCCTTCCCATAAAATCTGTTTATGTGCCATCATTATCTGCAGCATTAAATACATTTTATATCATCAGAAATTTTATGATATATTTAAAAATGAATTTCTACTTAGGCAAAATGCATTAGGGATTATCCTAAGAGACCCTACTGGAAAAAAAAATGTAGTCATGTTTATTTGTAACTGCCAGAAAATGGCTTGCAAAATTACTAGTGTCTTTTTATTATTCCCTACCACTGGAGCACTTGCTTGTTAATTAGAGAAATTTCAACTGTCATAGTTGGCAATTATAGCTTCTGTATCATTGTCTGTTATGAATAGTCAATGAGAGCTGATTAATATGCATGAGCAGCAGTATATATCGCGTGTGCATTGGACCACAATCCAGCTGCCAGAGTCACTAGGAGGAGGGAGCAGAGGGTGTGTGTGTGTGTGTGTGTGTGTGTGTGTGTGTGTGTGTGTGTGTGTGTCCGCGCGCGTGCGTGCATGCTGCGAGGGAAGGAAAGGCAGCGTGGAGGAAGCAGAGAGTTGTTTTGCAGCCTCAGCGAGCCATGCCTGTGTGAGGCTTTGCAGCTGCCTGGCACACCTGAGGCTCTCAGAGAGCCCTTCAATGCCTGCATGCTGAGGGAGCGGCTACGCGGGCGCTGGCGGTCCTGAAGGCTTTCTTTGACATTCCTCCAAACATGGGATGCAGCTTGTGCAGCGCGCAGAAGCAAGAGGAGCAGTACAAATTACTCTATGAAGTTTGCCAGGTAACGCACGGCAGGTTGTGCTGCAGTTCTCCACCTGGTAGCACCCCTCCCAGGGCAGGGATTTGTGTGTGTGTGTGTGTGTGTGTGTGTGTGTGTGTGTGTGTGTGTGTGTGTGTGTGTGTGGCTCCTGCCTCAGCTAGCCTTGTCCACTTCTCCGGAGATGTTCTGTTAACTCTCTTAAGAAATGTGCCTCCTCGCAGCTTTCCGGTGCTGGGTTTCGAGAGTCTAAAGAGCTGTCGCTAGTCTCTCAGTGTGTTTGAAGTGTGTCACGGGAGCTCCATGACAACTAAGTGCTCTCCAGAGCGCCCGGCAGGAAGGGTCAAAGAGTGGTCACGCATCCCTTGAACAAGTTGGGGAAGACGGGGGCAATGATGGATGCCTGCAGTGTGTGTCTGTTTACAAACAGGTTTAAGGTGCTGCTTGCCGCGGGACAAAGTCCTCTGCTGAGTCTTCCTCTCAGCAGCTTCTTGTAAGGGAGCATGTGGTACACGTTTATGTCTCGCGCTTGCCACATCTATACGTCTATCTCTCTGTACAAACGTGAGCAACTTCCGAAGCAAGTGACTTGATCTTACAGACTGTCCCCCACAGCAGGTGACTTGTCATGGCTTCTACACCAGAACATGAAATTTCAGTTGCGATGTAAGGGGATGTTTTCATCGGCTAGCTTATCTTCATCTGTGTTGAGTGTTTTCTTTTTAAATATTTAGCCCTGTCTTGAACAAGGAGGTTTGACATAGTTCTTGGTAACCTAACAGTTAAGGATTTTCCTCTTGAATCATTCTGACTCTTTTAAAAAAATAATTTCAGTAAACAGAAAATCACAGTCCTTTAAGTTTATTTTTTAATCAGCATGGTAAAATAACATTATTACGAACAAGAGAGTGGATTGCGTCTCTTGGTTTATAATATAAATGACAAATTAATACATTTTTTTTTAAGAGCCAGGCTTGACTTTAAAAAGAATTTGATTGTTAGGTGGGTGTCATTTTTGCATGAGCCGCCAGAGGGCGCGTGCCCCTTGCAAGACGACTGAATATGCTCCCTGCTTCTGTGAACAAAACCTAATGATACCATGATGTCCCTGGGCAAATGAAAGGTGTGTCTGTCTGTCTGTCAGCTTCCTGCAGTGAGACATATAAGAATGTAAACATTCCGAGGTTTGGAAATGTCTCACCTGGAAAAAAAAAAGAGGCCTCTTAGTCTTAAAAATACACCTGGGTTCCAAGTCCACGCTCAGGACTTAATGGGACACAAATCCTGTTCCGAGCAGTTTAGGGATGTATGGGAGGTTTTGGGCAACAGCTCTGCCAATACTGATGAACTGGTCCCCATTCCTGATGTCATTATGTGTTATGTCCTCATCTTCGGTTGCCTGATGATCTAGAGGCCTTTTTTGAGTCAAACATTTAGAAATGAACTGGGCAGAATATGGGACCCCATCATCTAAGCAAGGTGCTCTGTTAGACTTGCTTACTGCAAACGCAGTAAGTTAAATGGTACTTTGCAAAACTCCATGCTTGCTGTGGTTTTTACCAGCGGCAGCGAGAGTATTGTTTAGCTTCCATTAGGTGAGTTTCATATACACTTGCAATAGCGGCACTTTCCAAATTCAGCTCTATGATATCTACAGCAAAGCTGCGTCGACTTGCTGTTTTATTCAGCTATATTATTTGTGGTCTTAAGCCTCAACAACAGTCCCAAAAGAAAGAATCTGGACTCTGTTTGGTTTTTACCGGGTGAATTTTTGTGGGGCTATTTCTGTCTGAAACGTCGTTCAATAAGTTGCTGATAAATGACTTCCATCTGAAATACATGTTGTCAGCAGTTTAGGGAGCCATGCAGATTTATTTTCAGGGAGCCCAAACAACTTTTCAGACTGACTACCCTTGTGCCAGCTAAGTAAAATCCCTCTTTCCTCCTATTCTTTGGGTGTCCTCAACCATAGCATAGAGGAATTCATAAGACACTTGCAGGAATTAATAATTGCACCCTCACCCTCATTATGCAAAACCTTATTAGAACAGTGAAATTAAGGTTTCCATAAATTACCATTCCAGAAAGTCCGGTGTGTCTGGCTTCAGTAAGCCTTCATAACAGCAACACAAAGAGGATCAAATATTCTAGGGCTCTGGCTTGATCTTTTTCCTCATCCAGAGATAATTCAAAGAGATGCTGTTCATTAGGGCCATTGGCAAGCTGCCTACAGCTTTCTTTGGGGGGCTGCTGTGAGCTTAATGGTGCAGAACAATGGCTTTGCCTCCAGTTGCACACATACCTTATTGTACCTTTAATCACATTAGAACAACAACCCACCAACTTGCCTGCTTGTTAAAGGGCGACACAAAGAATCCAGACACACCAGCGGTTGGCACCGTGCATTTAAGGATGCACTGAGATCTTGGGGAACACTTGAATACTTCTCAGGAGACAAGGCAAGCCTCCTCAAGCCCTAAGGCTTGTCAGATCAGTTGAGTACAGCAGTTCCCTGGGCTTTTATGGCTGCGGTATTCTAGTAAGGGCTTCAACATAGAATTTATGTCTGCTGGAAGTGGGATGTTTAAGTTAGCAGCTTAAAACAGCCTATCAGATAACTTTGACTCCTAATTGAAGTAAAAGAAAAGAAAGCGGAGAAGAAAGGTATTTGAAGGTGGCCAAGGGTGCAATCTTCTGCTCAGGGAACTTGGAGAGCACAGAGAGCTTTGTGGCCTTGGTTCCCGGGCTGGGTTGGAAGCCAGAAAAGGATGGGTGCCACGTTAGGGGTGGGAAGGAAGGAAATCAGGCATGGCCAGGTCTGTGACTCTGTTGGCTGGACACCTGTGATTCCAGGGCAGGGCAGGCGCCAGCTGTGCTAGCAGAAGTGGAATGGCAATCTGGGTCTTTTGCAGGTCTTCCTGGGGAGATACAGGGAAGGGAATAGAGCAGCTCAGAGACAGTGTCTGCACTAAAGTCCTTTGTGAGTGTGTGCAATGGTAGTAGCCAATGATCTCTTGATGAGACAAGGAAATAATTCTGGCAGGGAATTATCCGACTAGAAGTTGTAACTATCCCACTTCCCTAAGATCTGCATACCAGTGTGTAAATGACAAGGAAAACACACTCACAAACATCCACATTACCTATAGCATGCGTAGTATGTATGGGCAATACGCTAAATGCCAATCATCTGTTCTCCCATCAAATCCGAACAGCAGCTCGAAGAGAGATGATATTATTATCCCCAATCAAAGATGCAGCAATTGACATGCAAAGGAATTATAAGTGGGGTTGGGTGTCACATCTGCACCACAGTTCCCAGGTCTGAGAACCTTTCTTTGTACAAATCATTCAGAGCAATGTCAGTGAGTATGTGAGCAACACTACAGGGATACTCAGCAGGGATGAAGTGTTTCTGCCCGGGCTAGAGAGGGGCTTGTAATGCAAGCATGAAGATCTGAGTTTGATCCCCAACACTTACAGAAGTCAGGCATGGCCGTGCTTCTTTGTAGTCTCAGAACTGGGAATGCAGAGACAGGAAGAACCCGCAAGCCCAGATCCCAGTGATAAAGCTTGTGTTAGAAAACAAAGTTGATGGATCCTAAGGAATGATGCCAGAGGTTGACCGCTGGCTGGTATACACAGGGACACACATTCACACAGACACTCATGTACATACACACGAGAGAGGAAGAGAGATAGAGAGAGTTAGTTGAGATTGCTTTTGCCTTTCTGTGAGTGAAGAGCCTATACTATCAAGCAGATCCCCTTTCAACTTGTCATTTCATGAGAAGACACTCTGTGAAGCCATGAGGAGGATAAAGAAGAAATGACCTCAAAAGTAGCAGAAAGTTCCCCCCAGCTTCCCGGGCATTTCCTAGAATGGGTACTCTTAAAAAAAAAACCTGGTCCTTTGGCCCCTGGGTAATAAGATTGAAGTTGCGCCGTCTACTGTAGAGCTGCTAGTTTTCAGAAAGCTTATACTTTACCCAGAACACACCAGCTGGCCTTGTTTGCGACTCCTCCCCTATCGACCTATTAACCAGTAGGCTAGGAAAGCCCAGCTTTCTCTGGTAAATACAAATTAGAATCAGCAAGTTTATGAGGCAGGCTGGAAACTTGACTGCACACAATCCTGTTTTCATATTTAATTAGCTGCGTGCAATACTCAATTAGATGAGTTTACTGCTGCCGCGCAACTGTGAGTCTGCCGTGAATCAGCCGGGCCGTGGGATGATTAAGTATGGACAGAGTCACTGGCAGTTAATTGGATGAACATAAACTTGACCTCCACACAGCAGTGCTGAACCAGGCCAAGATTTCCTGCAAATGGGAGTGTTTGCTTAAGCAGCCTGTCAATGCTAAAAGCACTGGTTTTGATGCTGTTTTTCCCCTCTGAATTCATTTTGGGGGAAACAGGTTGGAAAACAGAAAGCTTACCTGTCATTCCCAGCTGCTGGAGGAGGCAGAGGCAAGAGGTTCACAAGTTTAGGACTACTTGGGCTACAGAGTGAGTCCCAGGCTAGCTTATGTAACCAGTGAGACCCCTTTTGCAAGTGCAAAGTTTGTTTGTTTTTTAATTAGGTTATCTCTTTCCACCTGAGTAAATTGAGACTCCTATGAGCATGAAACTGCTTATGGTCACAAGAGCCACTATTTGAATATATGTCTCTATCACTATATGTTATTTTCTCATTAGTAAACAATGGATCATGCATTGCTTTAATACTAAGAAATAGAAACAGAATGGCCTGAGATGGAACCAGGGCTTGCATGCCTGCATGGAGCCTTCCCACCATGCCCCACCTTCGACTGCCTCCCTTCCCCCCAGGCCCCACCCACTGCTATATCCCCACATACAGCCTTCCTACCATGTCCTGCCTATTACTCTTAGCTCTAAACGAAACCCTTCCCCCATGCGCTGCCCCCTGATGACTCCCTGCATGGAGCCTTTCCACCATGCCCTGCCCATTACTATATCTCTGTATAGCAGGTTTCCATGCTGCGGTGCCAGGGTATCCCTACGCTGAGAATTCCCACTATGCCACACAATACCACCGAGTCCCTATAAAGCATGCCACTGTGCTTCCGAGCACTTCGGTGTCCTGATATTGAGCATTCTTACAACACCATGTAGCACTAATGTATTCTTACAGAGTACGCCTGCCGTGCCCTGCCCACCGCCATCTCCCCCGTCTCCCTCTGCTTCATCCCCATGTTACCATGTTAATGTTGCCTTTCCCATTACGCCGTGAACGCAGGAAATCTCATCATTCTCCAGATATTCCCAACCTGGGCACATTGAATTCTTTTTTTTTTAATTTATTTATTTATTAAAGATTTCTGTCTCTTCCCCGCCACCGCCTCCCATTTCCCTCCCCCTCCCCCAATTAAGTCTCCCCCCAGCCCGAAAAGCAATCAGGGTTCCCTGTCCTGTGGGAAGTCCAAGGAACCCCCACCTCCATCCAGGTCTAGTAAGTTGAGCATCCAAACTGCCTAGGCTCCCACAAAGCCAGTGCGTGCAGTAGGATCAGAAACCCATTGCCATTGTTCTTGAGTTCTCAGTAGTCCTCATTGTCCGCTATGTTCAGAGAGTCCGGTTAGTGATCCTAGAGAAGCTAAATAAGGAGAACCCAAAGAAAAACATATAGGCATCCTCCTGAATATTAACCTTCAGCAAGCGATGAAAGGAGACAGAGACAGAGACCCAAATTGGAGCACAGGACTGAAATCTCAAGGTCCAAATCAGGAGCAGCAGGAGAGAGAGCACGAGCATGGAACTCAGGACCGCGAGGGGTGCACCCACACACTGAGACAATGGGGATGTTCTATTGGGAACTCACCAAGGCCAGCTGGCCTGGGACTGGAAAAGCCTGGGATAAAACCGGACTCTCTGCACATTGAATTCTTTAGCGTTTTTGAGGAACAGGAACAAGAAAAGAAATAGGTATAGTAACTAGACATCCAGAAAGAGAAGGAGGAGCTGAAGCCAGTGGCTGTGACTGGACCCAGGCAGCGAGAATGGAGTATGGAGAGGGGTTGCATTACATTCCTTGTTTTGTTCGCTCGGCCCTAGGGCTCGATCAACCAACCAACCATGTGCCAAGGATCTTCCACTCAGTCTGTGGTGCTCATTGATTCCCTGGCACCATTTTAATAAAGGGAACTGCTTCATGGTGGCCTTTGGAACTGTTCACCACTGGGCCCCTTCTAATATCTCCATAAGCTTCTTGCCATGTCCATCTGCCCTGGTCCTGGGGTCCCCTTTCGGTATCCGTACCTACCTTCTCCCCTCCCTCCTAAGACTTCAGCGGACTTTCCCTTCACAGACCGCTGACCAGGAAAGTCCTCTCGCCACACCATTCATCTCTGTATGGCTTCCTCCTAGGACTTTCTACAGCTTCCTTGTCACCTGTCTTCAGCCCTGCCTCCCACCTGCCCCCCCCAGAAAAATGTCAGCCCCCTGAGTAGCTTCGCACTGTTCTCTTGGATACCCCAGTCCCGCCACGTAACCATCAAGCCCTCTTTACCAAATTCCGAAGGAGAAATGTATGAAACGGTCCCACTTTGGTCTGAGATGGGTTTTAGCAATGACAAATGAGCCCACGTCCCTATGAGAAGGGGGCATTTTCTCATGAGGCAGGTATCATAGAGCTACAGGAGAAACAGCAGCCCTTCGCTCTGGGTCCCTGTCACCCACTTACCGTGGCGGGTAAGAAGAAGAAACATACGAAAGGGAAAAGAAATGCAGGTTTAATAGTTGAGTTCTGTTGTCTTTGTTAATAACGCAGGAGGCGTCACAGTTAAGTGGCCGGGGTGGGGTATATGGAAAAGAATGCCCTCAGCTGTTCCGAGCAATGGCTCACCTGTGCTCATCGCCTGTGTTCCTGGACCACCGTGGGGTCAAGCAAGAAAACAGCTTGGGTCTCTAAGCCGGGAAAACTGACTTCTAAGAGAAGCACCTTCATTTATGTGACAGGTGTCACAATGTCGGTGAAATGTAGTCAGGCTGAGCTGTTGACCGTCAAGCGCTGCCCTGACAAATGTCAGGAGTGAATTTGTCCGACTCAGAATGACCCCCTTTTCCTCGAGCCACCAAGGGCACACAAGGGCACGCTGAGTTATGAGTGCATTGGTAAACTCCAGAGAAAGGGTCCCTTTGCCCTGTCTAGTCACCTGCCTAGCAAAGAAGTATTTTCCAGGATTATACATCAGTTCACAATGAAGAATAAGCTGAGATACTGCAGAAATGAAGGGAAATTATTGGCAGCAATGCGCAAGTGCCTTTGCTTACTACTTTTGATTTGAGTTAAGAGTAAAGACGGAAGACAGTTTATCGGCAGTGTGAGACTCTCTGTGTGTCTCCTTTTATCACTCATTGTCAAAGGTGGTCCTGGGGCAGCAGGATCCTCCCTTGAGGCCTACCGAGTCACCATGTCTGGGGCTGGTGTCCCATGAGCCCTCAGGAAGCACGGTCCATGTTCACGCTGGTCTCGCATCTCGGTTAAGCCAAAAATCCTGGAAGAAACTGGACTAACACTTTCTGGGAGGTTTGCGGAAGTCCTTGTTAGATGCGTAGGCAGCACAGAAGTCATGTTGCACCAGACGGAAAGTTTAGCCATCTGTTGGCTTTATAAAGTTCTTTTCCTTGGGAACCTGTTGTTTTTCAGTATTTCACTCAAGGCCTCACACATCCCAGGCAAACATTTGACTAACTTACCCATAAGCCACCATCTCCCCATGTCCATGCTCAATAACGTTTTAAAAGTAAACTATCCAATAATCTTCAGTTCACACATGTAAGACAGAAGGTTATTGCACCTTTGTTTGTAAACGCTAATCATACTTAGTCTGTGTGCATCCACGGTGCCACCATTGGCCTTCCTCACAGCACCCCCTCTGCAGCAGCATCCCCCTCCTGCTTGGGCAGACACACCCCTCCCAACAGAATTAGGACAGTAATGTAATTCATTTCCATCAATGTGGATGGCTATGGGCAGACTTCTCCTGCCAGAAGAAAATGTAGTTTTAAGACAGACGCTGCTACTCCTTTGAATCTTTGTTTTCAGAAGTCTGGGAAGGAGTAAGTTTGGGTAGGGACATCCTTCCGGTGACGAGTCATATGGCTATGACCGTAGTGATGAGATGTGAAGGCTAACACCACTTCCAAGGAAGGTGGTTCCGGTTACATTCTCACTGGATCTGCCAATGGGGCATCAATGGCTGGGGCTAGGGAATAGCTTAGGGCAGAGAACTTCCCTACCATGTGTGCAGCCCGAGGTTCCATTCCCAATATCACAAAAAGAAAAAGAATCATTGACGAATTTTATTAGTTACTTTCCCCTTCTGTGATTAAATACCTCATCAAAACCATTTAAGGGAGAAGAGCTTGTTTGGGTGCACTGTCTTGGGGTACAGACCATTATGGTAGGAATATGGCAACTAGACCGTGAAGCAGCTGGCACACAGCTACAGCCAAGAATCAAAAAGATGTCACTGTTGGCATCTAGCTCTCTCTCTCCTTCTCGTGCAATCCAGGACCCCATCCTGTGGGGCGGTACCGCCCACATATCCAGGAAGGGGCTTTGCTGGTTAGTTAAGCCTTCCTGGGAACACCCTCATACACATACTCACAGGTGTGTGTCCATGGTGCTCCAAAATCTGTCAAGTTGACGGTATAGGTATAGGAAGGAAAATATTGAAGGGGGAGTATTTATTACCTACCTCAGACCTCTTTTATCCATACATCCACTTTGGGAAGATATACCTACAACATAACTCGTGATACTTCTTCTGAGGGATTATATTGTTATCTACAGCTGTGTTTCCCATTGCCAAAGTCATTCACATCATCACCAAGAGGAAAAGTGAACATAGTCCGACAAGAAGTTCCACTAGGTCACACATGGATGAGTTCAGTACAGTATGTGGTATTTTATTAGTTATTAATTCCTGACTGGGTCTTTACCATAAATATTATCATATGTAGAAAAATACAGCGTGTCTTCTAGTGGGGGTCTCAAAATAAATCTCCTGTGGATTGGGAGGTGGGGGGGGTTGCGGGCTACAACCACCAGTCTTTCGAGTTCCACTAATGCTTTGTTTTCTGTTGCCACGGGAGACGTTGTTGCTTATGCTTGACTTTTCCTTCCTGCCCAACACTTGGTGTCATTGAGCTTTTTAATTTTTCAAGTGACTGTGGAGAGGTGTATCTCATGGTTACTGTGTCACTTCAGTCCGATTTTTATTGGGGTTCCTGATTTTATATGTAATGTATATTTTCTGTTTCTGAGTTTCCTTTTGGTGTGTGAAGTGGCTGCTAAAGTTTTTATTTCTCTGTTGAGTTTTCCATTTTTTTTCTCTTGGCTTTCGGGATTTTTAAGAGTACAGTCTGTGTACCAACTCATTAGATGAAGTATTGGAAAGTCTCTTCCATACATGAAAGGTTTGTGTGTGTCTCTGACATCTTTCGGGGAACCAAATGCATCTTTTTTTTATTGTGGTTTGCATTTTGTGTCTGTTAAGTGTGTTTTCTACCTCAGAGCCATAAAGATGGCCTTCTTTATTCTCTCCCATGCATATTTTATAAGTTTATGCACAGATTTACATCAGTCTTGTCTTTCTGGGGTTTTTGTGTATGTGATACAATGCGGAAGTTCAACTTCATTTTTTTCATACATGAATTTTCTAGTAGCCCTTCGATAAAAGTCCAACTCTTCACCCATGAGGAGGAATCGCCAGTTTCTTCATGTGTTTGAACCTGCTCCTGGCTTTTCTAGTCTGTCCTGTTGATCAGTGCAATTCAATGACTGTTGCATGGCTGTATAGTTATGCTGTAATTCTTGATAGCTGGGACAACAAGTCCTTCCCCAAGGCCACTTTGTTTGCTTGAAACTTTGCTCATCTGTGAACATGTGATGCTCAAAATGTCAATCAAACTGGCAGTGTGTTGTTAGTGTTTTTTCTCAAGGGTTAGTGAGTTCAAATGGTATCCTTGCATCATTCTTTATATAGCTATTATTTTGGATGTCTTTGCATTTACTCAATGTTTAGTACAATTATTAAGAAGAGATCCAAGAACGTATATATTTAAATCTCTTCCTACCCCAGATCCTGATGGGATCTAAATTATAAATAGGAATAGAGAGAAATGAGATTGACTGGCTACAAGATCTTTTAAAACATAGAAAATGTGCTCCCAAGATGGTTCAATAGGTGAAGCACTTGCCACATAAATCTGATGACCTGAGGACCCACATAACAGTGGAAGGAGAGAATTGACTCCACAAGTTGTTCTCTGACTGTCACACATGTGACAAGGCACACACAGCCCCCCCCACTGCCACACACAGGATTCATGCACACAATTTTAAAAAATGCAAAAATTGTTTTTGCAAAGTAATAAAATGTTGCATGGCAACCCGCCATCCTGGTACTTAGGAAGGGTGTTAGAAACAAAAGATCTTTATAACACTTGGGCTAGCTAGCTAACTAAATTGGTGAGCTCCAGTTTAGGGACTCTGTCCCAGCAGATATAGAGTGGAGTATGGTCAAGGAAGATGACTGGTGTTGACCTCTAGTCTCCACACACGTGCAAACACACATGTGCCTTACATATGTATGCACAAACATATATACGCATGCCTAAACAATGCATGTATATAAATGGTTGGCGGGTGATATAGCTCAGTGGTAAAGTACATGAATGAGACCCTAAGTTCAAATCCCCAGGACTGCAAAAGAAAGAGAAAGGGGGAGGGAGAAAGAGGTATAAAATGCTGCTTTCATTTTTCTTAATATAAAGTGTTCGGCAGTAAAATTTCTCTCCCGTGCTATAGCATTTGTGGCAAAAGAAAGAAGGCATCTGTCAGACTCCAGTTAGAACTCGTCTTTTTATACACACTTCCCCAGCATTTGCATGCTCCTAGCTAAAGAAATATGAAGAATCAAACATGCCTCTTTTGTGAAAAGCAACACATGACCTGAATAACACAGGCAAGATTTCCTCTGCACAGCTTCCTACCAATGGGAGCAGAGTTAATTTGAGAGACATCTGGGGGAATCGCAGTTTTTCTCCTAGCGTGTTAAGCAGTTTACCCTGACAGACACGCTTCTGTTTTACCATACGTGGCAACCATCCACTCCCCCACCCACCCACAGTGCCAAGGCATATTACATTAGAAGTGGCATGCATCTTAATAAAAGGAAACTCGGAAAATTACAAGTCAATTTTGCTTTATCAAGCAGCTGTTTTCTATTTGGGGCATCGCAGAAAGGTAGAGGGAAGTTACTCTCCTTAGTAGCAATATTTTCAGCAACAGGAGGTGAAAAAGCATGTCAATGCCCCCCCCCCATCCGTCGTCACCGTCCTAATGCACATCTGCATTGTACTCTTCCTTACCTGGTTCTGAAACGACTGTCAGCCGGAGCTTGTGGAGCATGCTCTCTGCATCTTAGACGCCATCTACTGTGCTCTCCATACATAGGCTGTAGCCATGTGTTTCTGACAAGGATGTCTTCTGGTTTCCCTGGAGCTGGATTTTCCCCCATGTTTTTTTTTCTCTCGCTGGAAAGTTTGTGCATCTAACATTTGTAGTGTCAGGCTATTTAAATTCTGTGTTGTCCCGGGTGTCTGCCTCACTTTTCCCCAGCTATGTAAATGGAAACATCTCACTGAAGGATCTGGGACCTGAGATGACAAAGTATCTATCCTTAGGATGAGCGGAGGGAAGAAATCACCAGTGAGAGATGAGCATAAGAAGTTGAGCCTCTTCCCAACCAGATGAGGGTTTCAGAACCAACCTGACTCCCTGTCTAACCATAGTTAAGTAAACCTGAGGGACGTTCACTGCTGTATTTTTTTTTATCCCTGAATTGCCAGTGAGGATCCAGCACAAGACTTGGTTGTCATCCTCATGTTACACTACTGTGGAGAATGACAGTCACGTGCATACTTTACGACAGGACTCTCACGCCATCCTCACAGCACCCTTCCAAGTGCAGACGCTCTTGTTCATTCATGTAAAGATGAGACTGCTGGGGCGACAGAGTGGCTGACTGATTGGGGGTCACCCAGCCAGGAAATAACAGAGACAGGATCATGACACCAGGCTGTCTGACTCAGTGACAGGTGGGACACGGGTCCCTCCAGTACACACAAATAGATCTCTCCTACCTGGCCTCATAGCCTATGAGAAGAGTCCCTGTCCCTGGGCGGCTTGCACTCTAGAGAGCGATGAGGCAGAGAGGAGAAGTTATGCTGGTATACTGCCTCGGCTTTATGTGGTTCTAGAACTCACACAGGAGCACAGGAAGCAACGCTGTTTCCTTCCTTAAGACAGAAGTGATCTGCAGCTTTGCAGGTGACGTGGGGTGTTGGGGTGATGCCTTACTCCCTCGCGAGTCCACCTGGATGTTGTTGAAGAAGGAGAGGGATTCCGCTGCACATTGTCCAAGTCTAGAATCACCAGGTTGTCCCAAGAACTGTTTGCTGAAGGCCTACTGCGTTTTCCGAGCCACAGCTGAGGGGGGACACTGAGAGCCCTGGTGTCATGCGCTACATCAGAACATACCCTTTTCCTCTGTGTCTTTGTTGGGAGATCTGGAGTGGTCTTGTGGCTGTCATTGAGCAGTTGTGCAAAGGTGCCTGGGCCTCTGTGCACCTTACCGTCTTCCTTCAAACCCTAAACAAAAGCTCTTCTACTGGATGTTGGGAGCGTTCATCTGTGCTGTCTGGGGACCCTAAGACATTGGTGTCTCTGAATGCCAGCATGTCAAATGAACACTGAAGGCTCTGGGAACCAAAAGAGAAAAGAAAGCATTACTAGAGGAAATGAGAACAGCCAGGCTTCCAAAACTGGGGGTTACCAGTGTCCATAGAGACAGGTATAATGATGGATGTGTGTCTAGAAAGGTCAACTTTCTTGGACATCATCGGGTATCATTGGTGCTAGATCATTTCTTTGAAAGGAACAATGGAGAATGGGCTTTAAAAAATATGTAAGAGCAAAACATCTTTGAAACGCATAGTTCACTAGGAGAAAGTGTCCCAATTTCGGTACTTCTTCAAGTTATCTGTTGAGCACATCCATTCTACCAGATAGAGACAGTCACTGGGCATAATGTCAAACTTGCAAGGTTGCCATCTTCACAGTCCTTTCCACCCAGAGTGGGAGAGTCATCCATCAAGTCCTCCCAGAGCAGTGATGGCCCATGACAAGGGCTAAAATCACCAGAGGGCCTGAGATCCAGGCATTGTGGCTGGAAACATGAAGCTGTCACCTGGACAAGGCTCCAGGACAGAAGAAGCCTGTGCTCTTCAAGGGCAAGTGTCTAAGTAAAGGTTTTCTCGTGTGCACATCTCAGAGGCTGGCTCCAATCCAGAGCAGGCTTTGTTTCCTAGGGCAGGCTCACATTAAGCATGTACCACTCCAGTTAGCATATATGCAAATACTGAGGGAAGTAGACTGCACTGTGTGACCACAGTGTATATTTAAATGAAAGCGTGTTTGAAGAAGGAGATAAAAATATTAAACACAACCCCATCCTGATAAAGAACTAATATAGGGGAAATGAGGCTTGCAGTCACAAACCTAACATGCATATTTGTTTAGAGCTGTACATCCACACGAAGCAAAGATAGCCTGTGCCATACAGTCTAGATTGCAGTGCCCAGGACAAGGACATGGCCAGAAATTTCCTCTGTGCACATTAAGCCGTGCTACCATGCTTGCCCATAAGGGCATCTGTAAGTCTGGATGAAATGAGGTCAGAGCCAAGCTTCGAGAGCTTTATACTGTGATTTCAAACTCTGCTAAGAAGAGATTTAAAGGGGGGGAAAAATCCCAGACCCAAACAAAAGCAGGGGGAAATTTACCGTTGCCTAAAGCAACTAGAGCAATGTGTGCATCCTCCCATGGCTGTCTCCACCATTCCCTGCGATGGGAATCCAGGTTTTTGCCGCTAGCAATCTCATTGCTTTGCTCAGAGCCACTCAACACTCAGCAGAAGCAGAGCTGGGAGTCTGTCTCCACCCAGCTGGGCAGCCAGGCTCACTGTACTGAATCACCAGCCCCATCCTCTCCTACTACCCTCTGATAGCTTACGCTGTAAACACTTAGTTACATTTCTTTTTCCAACCTCAGCCTCTAAGTTCTCACCCGACTCCTCCATCTCCTCTCTCTCTCTCTCTCTGGAAAACCCCTCCGTTTCCTAGCATTCTAATTGCATTATCAAGTGTTTTGTTTGGTTCATTAACTTCTTCCCAGATGATTTCCTCCTGGTAGATTTCTAGCAAACTCTACCATTGTCTAATAAATCATCTTAGGAATGCTGCAGGTTTTTCTCTCTTGAAGAGACTGGGTCCACAATGCTAATTCCTACATCCCCACGAACACTTGGATTCTGCCTCCTTTCAGAATAGTAGTCCTTTGGGGGGTCGTGATGAAAACGGTTCAACAGCAAATGAGAGGCTGCTGGAGTGAGCTAGGCTAAGCCCTAAGGTTATCAGTGAGAGAGCTCTGCTGGAGCATTCCCGAGGTTATTTCCTCTCATCAGACTTGCATGCTACAGAAACAGTTCAGTTGGTAGAGTGCTTGCCTAGTGTGCACAGAGCCCTGGGTTTGATCCTCAGCACTAAATAAATCAGCTGTGGTGGCACATGCCTATAATCCCAGATCTTAGGACCTGGAGCCAGGGGGATCAGAGTTCAAGGCCAGCCTTAACTACACAATCAATTGGAGGTTACTCTGAGCTAAATAAGATCTTGTATCAATGAAAAAATAATAAAGATACCCTCTTCTAGTGACCTCAGTTAAGAGACTTCCCTGTATGACTGCTGCTGGACCCAATACTCAGGAGCTGTCCCAGAGGACCCGCCACCCAGATACAATATCACCATGTAACCAAAACAGAGACAAGAAAATGAAATCAAGAGGGTTTAACTGAGTATCCATTGGGTGGGAAGGGACTCGGGGTCCATATCCTGCTTCCAAGATGTAGCAGGATGGTTAGGGAAGAAGGGGTGGAACCCTGTCTAAGAAGATGGCTAATGTTCAGGCCACCCGTTTGAGGTCATCAGAAACAATGCAAGAGGCCTTGGTGTCAGGCTAACAAGGCTCCTGACATAATAAAGGATAACATCATGGCTGGTGGGGTGGCTCAGTAGTTCAAGTGCTTTCTACCCAAGTGTGAGGATCAGAGTTCATATCACTAGCACCTCCCTGGGGAGGAGGCCAAGGCACTTGGATCCTTAGTGCTCTCACTGGCCAGCCAAACTAGCTGAATTACTGAGCTGTAAATTCAGTGAGAGACCCTGACTCAGAAGACCAGTTGGAAAGTGATTGAGGACAACCTCTGACTATATATATATATATAATCTCTGTCTCTCTCTAACACACAGGTGCACAAACATATACAAAATCACTGTAGAGAGCAATTCTCCAACTTTCATTAAGGCCCAGGAAGGCTCTGAGGTTTCTCCTGTGGCTCTGTACTAGGTTGTTAACTCTAAGGAGATGTTGCTACCGTTGAAGCAGCTGGCACACACCTCGCGGGTCTTGTAGTCTTTGAGGCCAGTGTGCACTCTCCACAGAAGACTCATTTTTAATTCCCGCCTCCTTCTACAAACATGTCACCGCTCCTGCATCCCTGATGTTCTCCGCTGCTAAAATATGGAAATATTTTTGCCATCCTCATTTTCAGGATCTAATCACCAAAAGCGAGAGTCAATTATTATAATGTGGCCGTTCTTTAAAGCCCTTCCGCAGCCGCAAAGCTGAGAAGGCGCGTCATTTTAGTTCCTACTTTACAGGTGATAAATACCCAAGAATGTCGCCATCATTCTTCTTGTTCCATTTGTCAGCCACATTTATAAATCTCTGAGAAAGAAGTACAAACTTAACTTTATTTTTGATTCATGGCGGTTCTAAATCTCCCCCGTCGCCATCTCCAGAGTCAGTCATCTCCAGTCACTTCCAGTGGCTCTTCCTGCACAGCCAACAGCTCCCAGAATTCTGCAGTAATTTCTCCTGGTGGCCATTCAGTGCCTGCATATTTCAGTGAAGACAACTTAGCATTTATACGTTCTAGTAATAGAAGTTGTGTCTGTTCGAAGGGAAGGGCTTCGACGAACTATGAGTATTCTGGAGGTTCAGTAGACATGCGTCAGGTTAGTGTTCAGGCAAGCCCTGCAATGGAGTACTCATAAGTGTTATAAATGGTACTGGAGCCGCGAGATTGAAGGTTTTGGTTGTTTGTTGAAGTCAGGGTAAGTTGGTGTTTTGTTTTGTTTGTTATCATTGTTGTTGTTTGGTTTTTTGAGACAGGTTCCCACATGGCAGGAGGTGACCTCACACTCACTAGATAGTTGAGAGTGGCCTTCACCTCCTCATTCTCCTGCCTCACCTCCCATCGCTGGGATGATAGATATGTGCTATAATGTTTGGATAGATTTAAAAAACAAAATTAAAACAGGACACAAAGTTAGTATGGAAGTGTGGGCGGATCTTCAAGGAGTTGAGAAAGGGAGTAAACATGATCAAAACACATTATATGAAATTCTCAAAGAACTGATCAAAAATTAGAAATAATTTTTCCACAAGGTGAGAGAAGAAAATATCTCCCTCTCCAGCCTAAATTTCCCTGCCAAGCTGAACAGAAATCGTAATTAAAACATACAGGATTTGAGCAGGGTTCAGGAAAAACCAGAGTTTTGTGCTTTAGTTTAGTGCCCCTTCCCCCCCATTCAACACTGCTCTCCATAGTGACCCCACTGTGTGGCTGTAGATCCATTGCTCTAAGGAAACCTGAGCAAAGGGGGTGACCTCCTACCTGCAGAGTCCAGACCTGCAGTCTTCTGCCTGGGAAAGGGTGGGAGGGGGAAAAACACATTCTCTGTGGAAATCATAATGAAAATGTAGAGAATCACCAAGTGTGATTGACATTGTTTTGAACTGTGAGTGCCCATTAAGTGTGCCTCAATATTTTCTACTTTCCTGGCAAATTTACATGTATTATAATATACATATAGTATATAGTATATAATATATGGTATGATATTAAATATACTTAATTGAAAGATAAGGAAAAAGAGTAGTAAATAATTGAGGTGGTACACATGTTGATATTACTATAACAATTGTTTCATTTTATATATATATGTGTATCTTTATAAACCTATCCTTTCAATATGCATTTAATGTATATTAATAATAAAATTTAGTGTAAAATCTAAATTTTAAAAAGCCACTTCACGTGTCTCTTCTAAGGGTCCTCAATTTGCTTTCAGTCTCGGTACTTAACAGCCGTCACTCCACCATCCCGGTCTTTCTGTTCACAAGGTTCTCCTCATCAGCATGTTGAGTCTCACCTCAGGCCCTTTGACTATGATTACACTCCTATCTGAAGTATCCTCTTCCTCCTTGTCTCTCTCTTACTCGTCCCATTTGCACTCACCATCTCTTGCTCGTGGAAGCTCCCTCTGCCTAGCAATTGCTCCTCTACCCCCTCCACATTATCACTCCTTCACTCTCTAGTGGACTTACATACAGGCTGCCTTCTTCGTCAGACTATGAAGTCTGTGGGGGCAGCTCCCACGCCTGGCTTTGCTTACCTTTAGAGCCATAGCATCACGGGTTATTAACTAAATGAATGAGCCACTGCGTGTAAAATACTATGCATAGTGAGTGGAACACAGAAGATGCTCAGAAGTGCTAAACGTACTTATTAACTCAGAGAAACAAAAAGTGGGAAGGCTGTCACTAGGCACCTTGGTTTGGTCCAAAGAACATTTAAAATTCTTAGCATAGTTCATAATTATTCTAATCTATTTAAAATGTTGTTGGAGAGACAAGATGACAAGTCTTAGAGAAGAGAAGGAAGAACACCTATTCCTCTGCTTCCAGTGGTCTACCCCTAGGCTGGCACCAGGCTGTCAGCTGATCTGGGGTTCAGTGTCCATGGGTGTGCACTGCAAGCATGTGGTTTCATACAACAGCACTTTCTTGAAGAATCCTACCACAATCCTTCCAGTGGATGTTTTGCCTCCTGAGATGAACCACTTGGCTATGCAAAGCCAAAATTAGTTTTGAACCAAGTACTACATGTCATAATCCTCCTCTTTCTTTGGATGGAAAACAAAGGAACAAGAAAAAAAATATACCCAATGGCTGGTTGTTTGGGTTACTCTAAAATTTTAGGAAACAAGTCCATAAGAGCTAGGAAATCGGTTTATAGCAGGTATTTGTTAGCTTTGATTTTTCCTGGTGTCCATTGGTTTGTTGCTGACCTTTGTGTTGTGTAAAGAGAGTTAGGAAATTTCAATATCCTACTAAGAAAAACTTGTGAAGTTGAGGACATTACATCCAATAAGCATTTTTTTAACATTTGCTCTATGGCTCTGCCTCTCTTTGGGATTGAGAGGCTTCTAAATGTATGATGTTGCTCTTATTTTAACTGTCTTAACAGACGGCTGACATCGCTTTTGTCCTGACTGCACCGTTTTCGTTGGTGTTCCATCAAAAGAGCTCATAAACACCTGGAGGGTGTTTGTAGGGCACGTGCACACCGAGATGTGATGTGACAGCTCAGAAAGAAGTGCATTGACAGGCACTGTCAGACTCCCTTTGCTTTCAGCCTCTCTACCATTGAGCAGACAGCGGCTTGGATAGGGGGTTATCCAAAACTTATTAAGCGTGGTGCCATTATGAAAATGATTCCTGGGGAAGGTCATTAAACTAGGCTCATCGGATCCCATGGCCAAGCCCAGGCATCTGCACCAAGGTGCATACGAACGAACAGTGTCCTTTGCAGGGGTGTTTGCTCTTTACCCGAGCATCTTTGCTTGTTGTTGTTGATGATGATGATGATGGTGGTGGTGGTGGTTTGGGTTTTTATCCAGAGTTAACCTCTCCTCTCCACGATGCTGATAAGGGTACCTTTTCCTATACTTCATACCTCTGACTTAACACCTGAACCTCCCAGGGCTCAGGTCAGATGACAGTCTACCAACCACATGTCTCAGGGGTGACAGTGTGTCTGGGGCCAATCCAATATTAACATTCATGAGCACTAACATTTAGGAATTGTTTAGCTAACCGAGCTTTATTTCTGCATCCAAGAAAAGGGAAGCTGACTGAGCAGTGGTGCTTCCTGACCCTCCCAGATGTGAGCAAGTAACCTCCTGCCGCCACGGCTTCTGATATACGGCCCCTGCCCTGGGGACTACACCTCAAACTGTATCACAGTACACCCTTTTTCTTTTCGGTTGCGTTTTTGTCAGTTTTTAAAAGACAGCCATGAGAAAAGAAGCTGATCCAAGGATCAGATCATATATGCAAAACATTTAGTTCTGTGTGTGACCCAAAACAGGCACCGAGGATGTGGGATTCAGAATGTCAAGCCTCAGATGGACCCAGGACCCAGAAACATATCTTTCCTGGGATTTCTTGGGTGATTTGCTTGGAATTTGGCTTTTCCTCGCATTTTCTAGGTGGAATGTTCAGTCCTGTCAAATTTAACTCCTGGGTTACTGAGCCTTGATCACTCCTACTTTATCAGCATGTGGAGGGTTCCCTCTGTAAATCAAGTCATTGACGACAGTGATCAACATCACCGAGTGCTTGCTATGATCCAGGCCTTTAGCAGTTTCTCTGCAGAGTCTGCTTTATTCTGTCAACACCCTAGTTAGCTGGGCCCTGCCATTAACCCACTTTATAGATAAGTAAACTAAGACACCATGATCTGAATACCCTGCTCGAGATGACAACGCACATAAGTGCCTTCTAACCAAGCACTCAGGCCACCAAGTGTGAACTTGGCATTGACTTTAGTCTATTGATACTCCAGCTCTTACACATCTTCCTGAGGATCCAAGAAGATCATCCCTGCCTGACACTTAAATCATTGTGGTGACATAAATGCAAAACACTACTCAGTGCTCTTTTTAACATTATTTAAAATTCCTCACATCAACAGTTCTGTGGAGAAATCTGTTTGTGTTGAGCGGGGAGGAAGGGGAGATTGATTTTTAGAGGCTTGAGGGTAGACTTTCTCTTTCAGGCGGTTCCTGAGGAAAACACCTAATGAACTAAAAGTTTATGCAAGCGATTTTAGAAAGCAGCAGAAGTTTACACCAGAAAGAGGAAACGTAACAGAATGAAATAGTGCTATAGGCTTCAGATATGACTCTTGCACGAGTCTACCAGCCTCTCCTCCCTCAGTGTGCCGACGTGTGCGTTCATAGTTAGATGTAAAGCCAGTAATGTTGACTTAAAAAACACCAAAGCTCGGCTAATCTCAGCACTTGGAAGACTGTGACTGGATGATCAAGAACTCAAGGCCATTTGGGCCAATGTGGCAAGACTTTCTCAAAATCCCCAAGACTAGATAGGTCGCAGGGCCCTTTCATAACAAGTGTAGGGTCCTAGATTGTTTGGTTGTTTGTTTCTGGTTTGTTTGTTTGTTTTGTTAGCACCTAAGAAATGCTTTTGAAGTTCGTCAGTGTCTATCTTGAACTTGGCCCAAAGTGAAAGCCTTGCCAGCCCTTCTGTCCTGTTCTGCTGGTAATCACAGCCTCTCCGATTCCCCTCCTGGCCAAGCACGCTGCCACTGCTCAGCCAGAAGCAGTAGTCACGCAGAGCAGAGGATCTGGTGTTGTTATTCCATTGCGGGTATATGGAGAGCTGGCTTTTCTTCACCTGAATGACCCCACCTTGTCCCTGACAGTTCAGAACCCAGGGACAGGCAATGAGCTTGGCCAGAGCCTCCTTTCCCTTATTCAGCACACCAGTTCCTGTCTACAGCACATCCTTAGCCCCAAAGCAGAGAGTACTGTGACGCTGTGTTGAGCCTATGAAGCAATGATCCTGTATAACTTGAAGTCCCAGATGCTTTCTCTAGACATCTGTGTGCTTTATCTTGGAGCAGTCACTCAGGTATCGACACAGACTACAGGGAGATGAGGCCGTGGGCACACCTTATTCCAAGTGGCCGGCACTAGGTGTCCTAGCAGACGTTGCTCAGCCGCATTGACTATCAACTTCCAATAGCGTGAACCCATGTGCATTCTGAGCACTCATCAAACATGCTGAGTTTAGTGGACATGTAGGGCCATGTTTAAAATGAGATTTTGTGGTAATGGTATCAAGGCTAGATGCTAAAGAGAGGGGTGAGATGCGGATCAAAATATGACTAGTATTAGAGAAGGAAGCGTTTAAAATATTTAAGGTGTATTTTCAAATAGGTGCCGGTGTGACTTTTAGTATCCCTTATTTTAAAATACATCAACTTATTATTCAGTGGCTAGACATCAGATATATTCTTATTTAGGAAAAAACATAAATGATTTAAAATGCTTAGTAGCTAAGGAAGACTCCTTAAAAGAAGAAAATGAGCTCCTCGGAAAGGAGCTCAAAGACAGGGCACTTCCTGGGCTGACTATGTGCATGCCCCGAGTTTGAACCCCAATATCACATAAAAAGTTTACTCAGGCCACAAATTCAGTGGTGGAGGACACTAGGAAGGAATAAGGGGGGATTTTGCAGGTGAGGAAACTCCTAAGACAAGTTTAGAAACTCCCAAGAACTCTGTCTGAGGTGCCTGTTAGAGTCCAGACTAACCATGTAGGTTCAAGTGGTTACTGCATAGGAACCCAGATCTATGTAGGTGTAGTCTAAGGGTGTGTGTGTCTGTCTGTCTGTCTGTGTGTATGTGTCTGTGTGTCTATTCTGTGTGTGTGTCTATATGTCTCTGTGTGTCTGTCTGTGTGTCTATGTATGTCTGTGTGTGTCTGTATGTCTATCTATATGTCCGTGTGTCTGTGAGTGTCTGTCTATATGTCTGTGTGTCTGTCTGTCTGTGTGTATGTGTGACTTTGAAGAGTAGTGCCGTTCACAGCAGCATGATCTTTAAACACCATTTGTTCGTCAAGGTACATACTTTTTCTTAACAGCCATAACGCCTACATTTTAGAGAAGTCGCCTTCTACTCCTTGCACCCTGAAGCAGATCATAAATTTAAAATAAATTAAGACACATAGAAGTTTCCTGAGTTTAAAAAAAAAATTATCCAGCCTAAGCCAGGGCCTGAAACCTTTACCTCTCTCCCCCACCGTGTGGTTTATCATCACCTCTTGATTCAGTGGAATCAAAGTTTTAATTAGTTTGACAACAGAGGTATGATATTTTATAAAATGGAACCAGTGCCCCTGTATTTAATTAAATGATCCCTATAAAAGTTGGATTTTAGCCAGGGGCACAATTTATAGCAGTTCCGCTTTAAAACTGCATTAGCATTTTATGCTGGGGTTATTTCCATGTGTCATAGAAATAGAGGTGATTGTGCTAGGCTCTGGAAACCAAATGACTCCCCATACGTAGATATTTTCTAAGTTCAAGAGGCTAGGGCATGTCTTTTATTTGTGTTACGTTTCAGTTGCAGCAAACGCTGAAAGCTGCAAACCTAGGTTCCTGGGTTTTGTTTTTAACTTTTTTTATTCACTTTGTGTGGAAAGGCAGGCACATGCTTGCCATGGCACAGGTGTGGAAGTCAGAGGCTAGTGTTCAGGGTCGGTTGTCACTTTCCACCTTGTTGATCAGGATCTCCTCACTCTCTCCGACTGCTATGCTGAATACTCCAGGCAAGCAAATCTCGCCTCCACCTCCACTCTGACCATAGGATTCCTTGAATTACATATGCATGGTACCACATGTGGCTTTTTGAGTTTTTATTTAAAAAAAAAAAAACATGGGTACTGGGGATCAAACTTGGGTCACGAGACTTGCACACCTGGCACTTTTACATGCTGAGCCACCTCTCTGGTTCACTCCTAGATGTTGAGATAACACTGTGTGACCACAGTAGGCAGTAGTATTTCTTGTGACAGTCTGTGTATTGGGGAAGCAATTGTCCTAAGTCTCTGGGATTTGTGGTCTCCAGAGCTAAATCAAACCATTCCTGGATTGTCTTACTGAAACGCCATCTGCCATACAGTCTTCTGGCCGTTTCTGAAGTGGTTACTATGTACTGTTGTTTCATGCTCCCTAAGAAACACGTTTAGTGGCATTCAGACAACCAAAAGACAAATAAGCCCAGCCAATACAAGTTGATTGAGCAGATGACTAAAGATAGATGGGTTGTCAGTGAACTTCAGCCCCCAATGGACGACCCACCAATTTTGTATTGTTGTCATGACAAACTATAGAAATGACAGCCACAAGTACATCCTTATGAGAGCAGTAGCTTTACCTAGGCTTCCTCAGAGCCAGGAAGGAATCCTTGTATGCACTCAGCCTATCTATCTCTTGTCACAGAAGAACTTACGCTGAAGGATCTCGTTAAGGTTCCTTAGTGTCATGTCATATTTTCAGTGGTGCTGTTTGCCCAGAGACTCAGTGATTGGATTTTTTTCCATAATTGTCCCTCATTCCTTGGGGGTGTGGGGGTGGGAGAACCATCCAGAGCCTTAGGTGAATAACTTAGGCATTTAATTTATAATAAAGATAAACTTTGCAATCAGCATTTCTTGTTCCAAAACATTCCATTTACTTGGTTTTAGAGCTGCATAAAGTGTTTTAAAGGCAATCTGCTCAATTGGGCGAGTTAATGATATTTAATTTGACTGGGCCAAACGTCACTGGGTGTGCGTCCCATCCCTAATCGCAGCCATCATCAGCACCGTTGTGTGTAATGTAGATGCCATGCTAATCCTGAGAATAAAGGTTGTCATTCTCGGTTGGCTGCCAGCATGTGCCAGAGTCATCACCTCGCTAAGTCTCTCAGCGATGTGATTGCAAGATGACGGAGTAATAAGTGTTATGTGCACGAGGTAATTCAAAACAAATTTGGCTGCAAAAACAGATCGTCTAGGATAGTAAACTCCTGCCTTGTCTCGTCGTCTCCTAAAGGAATGTAATGATCCTGAAAATACCTTGTCAAGAAGCTTGCGTGGCAGGGGTCAAGTCCTCTGAAATTTATCTGTTGCCGCCCCCACTCCTCACCCCTGAGAATCCCAAGTTGAAGCTTGACATGATTTATGCATATATTGTTAGTTTAGGAACACAAGATGGGCAGGAAGCTAGAAGCCTTTCAGTAAACAAATGCCTCTCAAGGCAACCTCCCCAGGCTGAAGCCCGATGATTGTGGTTTGTGGATATTTTCTCCTGGGAAAGGGACTATTGTGGTATAGACTGACCTTCAGCACTGGTGTCTTAATACATTTTTACATCGGCATGTTACCCTATTATGTATACTATCTTAAACTTCATAATAGTCCAAAGGATCATCACGTTGTAATTAAATCTTCCTCCAATAAGAAAATAGATCCCAAGCTCTCAGCCAGGATGCCACCGCTGGCCTGACCCCACAGTTATGTCTCTGGTCATCCAATCCTTAGATGTAAGAGAAGAATCACGGGCTTTTGTAGGCGTGAACTTGAACTGTGTTTGGTTGGAAACCACAGGGCACTTTGAATACTGTACCATTAGGCACTGACGTCAGACATCCCTTTTAGTGAAAGCCAGCCTTATGCAATAGTGACATTCCGTGTTTCATAGAAGGACATGCATTTCTCAGACAGCTCTGGACCACTCTTTCTCCATAGCTGAGTAGAAGAAATGTGACGGGTGCCCCCACAGTTAAATTCAGAAGACCCCACATTGAGTCCATCAAGATATGGGGAATTCTTAGTTTATGCTGAACTGCAAGGCCCTTCATGTAGCCCTTTTGGGGTGTTGTGTGAATGTTCACATGGTGGTTCCAGCACAGGTTTATGGAATTTATGTAAGTAAAGCCTTCTCGCCATTGTTCTGTAGCAATAAGCTGCTGGAGATGCAGCCCTTGAGTACACGTGTCCACAGAGGTTTTCTATGTAGATAGAAGACCATCCTAAGAAAGCATTGGAAAACTGTTATGTCTACTTTTACAGTATGCCCGAGCATATTATACCTGTTATGTTTAATATAAACCTGTTTATGTTTTTGGACTATAAAAATTTAAGATCCAAATCAAACACCTTAAAATCTAGGGACTATATCAGCAGGATGGATTGTTGTCCCTATTTTTCCGCCATGGTTCACATTTTAAGTTGGCCTCACTAGTTAGTTCTACACATGGTTTTAGGAGGCCACCACAGGCAGAATGGCTTCCCTAGAATCCAAGAAGGGCCATCCCTATTTCACATCTATTTAAAAAAAATAAAACAACCTTAAGCTTCCTGGCAGATTCCTCCTCTAAGTCTCGGGCCTCTCTCCATCATTAGACGGAAAGTTCAAAACCACTATGGTGGACTAAGACCAGTCAGTCAGAACACACAGCTCAGGTGCCCCTGTGATGGTAAGACCCCTGATCAGATGGGAAGGGAGACCAGTGTGAAATCCCTTAGCAGAGGATACACAGAAGTGATGGATGGGTGACCAGTCTGCCTGCTGCATTAATTCAGATATTTAAGTATGTTCATGTATGTGTGTGAACATTAGTCCTAAGAGAGTGTGTGTGTATGAGTCCTAAGATCTAAGTGTGTGTGTGTGTGTGTGCGCGCGCGCCCATCCACACAAAAAGACTTGACACAAACTGGGAAGACTACACACCATGAAAACAAAACAACATAATTAATTTCTAGTTAGTTATCATTCCCTGATGCAGGCATGGAGCCCGAGGCTGCTCTTTTCTTCCATGGGGAAGATTAGCAAGTGATGAAATTGCATTAAAGACATTCTGGGTGGAGGCCAAGGCATCCTTGCTGTGTGCTTTATTATTTAATGCCAGATCTGTACCCCTCCACTCCTACTCGATGGAGAGAACTGAAGTTCTCGGGTACCCCCAACATTCTCCTTCCACTTGGCTCTTTATACCTAGAAGCCCTCAAGACGCTAACCGATCTCTCCAGTTTCTGCTTTATGATAATCTTCCCACTCTAAATATGTCTCTATAGGTCAACGGCAAAGACTTATCCCGAGCAACTCATGACCAGGCCGTGGAAGCTTTCAAGACAGCCAAGGAGCCCATCGTGGTACAGGTGTTGAGAAGGACACCTCGAACCAAAATGTTCACGCCGGCCTCAGAGTCGCAGCTGGTGGACACAGGCACCCAAACTGACATTACCTTCGAGCACATCATGGCCCTGACAAAGATGTCTTCTCCCAGCCCACCCGTGCTGGATCCCTACCTGCTGCCTGAAGAGTAAGTGTCCTGGCCATGACTTGCGAACTTGCTGCATATGGCCAAAGACTCTGGGAAAATTGGCTTCTTCCTTTCCATGGAGAGCAAGAAATGAATGCATCTTATAATTTTCCTCCAAGTTGCCTGTGTTTAACTTTATTGTTTATAGAGGCAATAAATCGAGTCCTGCTCAAAACTGCTCTGACATATTAATGACTTTATTATAACCCTGGAGCAGAGTTATTCAAATTATATTCTAAGAACAAAATTACTTACAACTGTTGTAAAAGTTGTGTCGGAATAAAAATTTAATCACTGCAAAGGGTAATTTGAAGATTTTTCTAGTTACCACTGGAAGGAATGCTGATAGTCGTTTAAAATAGACAGCAAAGTAAGCTGCTGAGTATAGGAAGCGCCCTGGAGGTTATGCACTCTGCTTCCTTGGGTGTCATTTCAGCCCTGCATCCATGCACAAAACCCAGACCTACCCCATACAAATAATTACTGCCATGTGCCAACTGCGTAGTAGTTGTGATCAAATATACCTCAGTAATACCTTTCTTCGCAACTCTACCTTCTACAGAAAGCACGAAGCAGTTCAGAGACTTCAGGTCACGTAGATTTGCTGCCCGAACTAATGTCTATTGTGGAGTCGGGCTCAGCCTATTTTTGTTTTGTTTTCTTTTTTCTGTGCTGTGTTAAGGTGCAGATGTAAGTCATACCTGTCTCATAGGATTAAATAAGAATAATGTGTGCGTCGTCATCGGGTAAGCCTTCAATTAAGTGGAGGCAGTGACTGGTAATTCAGGAATAATTCAAGAGTGAGAAAGCTACCGACACCACTGGCTGAAAAATGTCCAGCTAAACGTACCTTTCCCCCACGTAACGATGCACTCTGAGGGCACAGGTTGTTTAGCTGACACAGGTACACCTGTCTTTTCCCATCTCGACCCCATCGGGGTTCAGGTAATTGTCTGGATGCATTATTTCAAAGGCGTTTTCTGCCCTTGCAGGGAAGCCTCTGAGCCATACCTGTTGGATTTCCACTAGGCATCCGGTAGCTGGAGTATGCACACATCTCCCGTGGTTCTGTCAATTCGCAGACAAAGGCTTGCCTTTCATCTCATGGGTTTAGTGGTTAGCTGTCATCCGCAACCGGGGCTAATTCCCCAGTTGACAAGAGTGAATTCTGGTGCAGCTGACAGCATGAAAAGGGAGAAGACAGGACCTTCATGTAACGCTCACCATTCGCACAGTGTACAGGCTTGCAAAGAACCATCACCTCCCTTCTTTGCCGACAGAGAGAGGGTTCTGCAGACTGAGGTCCTGCTCGCTGCTCCTTTATTTACCTAGACAGCATTGGTTCCCAACTTTCCTATTTCTGTGACCCCTTAATATCATTCCTCATGTTGTGGTGACCGAAAACCATAAACTTATTTCATTGCTACTTCATAACTGTAATTTTTCTGCTGCTATGATTCATAATGTAAATATCTGATTGCAGAATATCCAATATGTAACCCTCAAAGGGGTCACAACCCACAGGTTGAGAACCACTGCTGTAGACATCAGGCGTTGTAGACTAAGGACCTGATTAGCGCTCCCTAGTTCACCTATATGAAGGCAAAGGAGCGGGAGGAGCTCCCGCAACACCTATAGACAATGGATGGTGTAGACTGAGGGTCTATTCAGCATATTGCAGTGACTCTGGTGGGAAGGCAGGGCGACCCGATCTCACCTCTCAGCCATGACACTGCCGTGTCCAGCTGAGCCTGGGAAGCATCTGGCCCTTTCCCCGAGCATGGCCTTAAAACCAGTTACTTGACACTACAGGCCAGACTTGTGCTCGTATTATTGATGGGCCCTTTAAGACTCTCAGATGTTGAACTGTCAGAATGACAGGCTTTTTAGAAGCCAAACCCCTAATTTCCTCTTAAGTTTAACTAACATGACATGACTTATCCCCTTGAGGGAACTTGAGAAATGTCACAAAGTCCAGAGGTCAGGCAACAGCAAGACTGCATGTTGGGGTTGAGCTGGGGGGCTGAAGGGGGGTATTGGGTTGATGACTGAAAGCCCAGAACTTACAACAGGATCCTCAGGTCTAAAAGCCCCTTAAGTGCAGGCAGTATATATTGCCTGATTGGGCTGGAAAGAAACGGCCTGCCCTTCCACCCATGTCTGACCTATTGTTTCAAAACTAAGTGGTTGCCAGGGATTATCAGAGCCCCCTTGATTGCTACCTGACCTGCAAAAATGTGCAGCTTTGAGTCCCCAGCCAAGGGCAATGTTTATCTGCATCTGGTGTGCAATTCAAAGCCCCTCCAGAGCCACTGGCCAAATGTGCTTTAATTCCCATCGCTGTTGTTCCTGGAGGTTCCATTAACACCATTTCTAGGAGATGCCGGGCTCAAACTGTGTGTTACATGTGTTGTCCTAAAACCATGAGTGTTCTTGGCTTTCAAGTAGGATAAGGGATGTATACACACACTTACACAAGCACCCATGAGTACTGGCGCCTGCAAAGAGGTGTAAATCCACACGCATGTGCACACAGCTGTGGCGGCAAATATATTTCTCACTGGGGGAATCAACACAAAACAACTGAAATCCACCATCCCAGCAAACGGCGCAGCAGTTTCCATCACGGCCCTTGAAACTGGTCGCAGAGACCAGCACACGTCTGAGTGTTGCTCACATTTGAGCTTTTGCCATCAAGATTAAAAGTAAACAGTGGACCGCTCTTCAGTCTAGAGACCAGTGGCTGTACTCAGGGTGAAGCGATGAGGGCAGGCTAAGGGAGAGACTCTGGAAATAACAAGGTATACACTAATCTGCACCTTCGCATTTCCAGAGGAAGTTAATCTTCACCAAAGTAATGGGTTCCTTGGTTCTTTTGTTTTGAGTTTCTAGACCTTTTGCAGCTCTGATGAAGGCAGCAGACTCTCCACAGAAATATGTTCCTGTCTATATGAGCTTACATACGGTTTCAAATTAGCACCGGGATGGCAATGTTGAGAGCCACACCTGAAGGGAGAGGGATCCGGAGGGGATCCTGTACTAACAATGGCTGGGGACAAGAAAACAGATAATTATCAAAGAATCAAGGTCTTGACAACCTTCTGTCTCTTTGCAGGCACCCCTCATCCCATGAATACTATGATCCGAATGACTACATGGGGGACATCCACCAGGACATGGACAGGGAAGAGCTGGAGCTAGAGGTAGGAACCATTGCTGCTTCTCGTTCTTAGTGAATCTCCATTAGACTCAGAAAAAGCTAGCGTTCTCTGCAAGTGTAAATGTGGTTTAGATAATAATGAAATTATCAAAATCTGAACCTCTTAGTAACTCCCCCACCACCAACTTTAAAGGCACAGCTAAGCTTCTTCCTCCTTCTATTAATTCAGGACAAAGCCTAACAGTCAGGGCTCCAGGGCACACTGTCAAAAGGGGGTCTTAGGGACTGGGAAGGTGGCTCAGTGTTAAAGTGCTTGCTGTATAAGTTTGGGTACTTGAGTTTGGATTCCCAGCACCTATATAAAGGCCGGGTATGGTGGCATGTGTCTGTAGCCCTAAAACTAGACGATGCAGGATTATGTAGATCCTGGAGGCTCCCTGGTCAGGAAGCTTAGCTGAATCAGTGAGCTCAGGGTTCAGCAAAGAAATTCTTCCTCAAAATATAAAGTAGAAAACAACAGAAGAAGGCGTGTGACACACGTATGGTCCAACATGTGCATACACAGGCAAGTCACACACACACACACACACACACACACAAACCTACATGAAACCTGCACACACTGCAAATATTGCATGCCCTCTCACCTTGCTGTTGTTGACATGATCATCACTCTTTAATTTTTTTTTTTGTTTTTTGAGGTTATAATGTAATCACATCATCTTCTCTTCCTTTTCCTATTTCTTACTCTCTTTCAAATGGCCTCTTTCTTCATTAATTATTGTTACGTGTGTGTGTGTGTGTGTGTGTGTGTGTGTGTGTATTCCTAAATGCATAAATAACAACCTGCTTGACCTGCAGCATGTTACTTGTAGGTGTGTTTTCAAGGCTGACCCGTGGTATTGGATAACAAATCTTCTCTAAGGAAGGCAAATCTCCAACTCTCTACCTTCCTTATTTGACCCTAGTTCTCATGTAGGGTTGAGGCCTCAAGGTTCTTTCCTCCACCCACTTTAGCATGTCTATTGTTATTGTCCTTGTTCAGTTCCTTTTCTGGCAGTCATATTAGTGAGACTTTATAAGTTAAGCTTCTGAGGTTGCTAGGAAGCTCAGTCTCACAGCAAACTCCCTGCTCCTCCGGCTCTTACGATCTTTCCATCCCCTTTTCCACAATAACCCTTTAGTGTTAGATGCAGGGATTGTATTGTAAATGCATCCATTGAGACTAGACTATACAACTCTGAATTGGTTATGGTTTTCTGTAATGGGCTCTGTCTGTTGCGAAGAGAAGTTCCCTTGATTAGGAGTAAGGACTACGCTTATCTGTGGGAGTAAGGACAAATATTTAGAATATAGTCGGGATATATAATAAACAAGGGAATACTAGTTGAATAGCATAGCAATTGTAGGTCCTCCTCAGAGTCCATGACTCCGCTCGCACTGAGTACTTAGCCAGGTTTCCAGTACCAGGCATAGTTTCCCTCCTGTTGAATGAGTATTAAGTCCAGTTAAAGAGATGTTGGTTACAGCCACAGTGTGCTTGCCACTACTGTACCCTGAGGGTTATTGGGTTATCCGGCCATGCTTGTTGTTGGATCACCACTTTCTACTCAAGAATAACACTCAACAATAGGGAGGTAAATAGGATGACTGGATGCAGCCACCTCCCAACAAAAAGGAGCTGCTCCCAGATGCTTGACATTTCCTAAAATGCTCTTGACAACATCACAAAAATCCACAGCTTTCCCCAAGTATTATAGTGGACAGAGAGTCTAGATGTTTACAGTGTCCCTTGTCCTATGTTGAGTTTTAAAATACTTAGACACTAAGTAGCCAACCAAGTTCTACTTCTCACTTTTTCTTTGGGAAAAATGAAAAAAATAGAAGATTAATTTTTTTCTTGTGTTTCTTTACATTTTTGGGAAATCATTGTGTCAAATTTCAACATGTTTTTCTAAAATTTCAAAGCTTACATGGGAACTATTTTTGTAGAGCAGGGTCAAGATAGCAGATGATACTGTCAGGTAAGCCCTTTGGCCCCGTGTTAAAGTCAGCCAGAGGAAATCTATCCATTTCCATTGTATCTACTCTCCTGGCCCCTGCTGTGTAATCCAGACTGCCCGGCTAAAGAAAGGGTACTATTTAGCAGTGATGGCTTCTTTCACAATAGAAGCAGCTTGAAAGCCTAGGACAGCTGTCTCTTTTTTATATCCTGGAGAGCTACATAGTTCTTACTGCAGAACAGAGTGAAAGTCAATAACATATAGAACCTGCCAATAAAAATGCTCACTGACAGCTAGGTCTGAACACGTCTTAGTATTTGTCCCTGAAAAATATGAGTATGAGACAGTGCTTAAGTGATGAAGACTACCATGAGCAAAAACCACGGGTGGAGCAGCCTTCTCAGCCCGCTGTGGACCAGCAGGACCTGGGGCCACCACCACTCAAAGGAACTACAGTCTCATACCTTTCACTTTGAGAAAAGCAGCTAAGATACTTCATGAAATGGTGATAGCAACAATGTAATGAAAGCTACAGGGCCCGGTTTGGATAGGGAGTCTGTGTGTTGGAGGCTTGGTCTCCATAACGGCCATGTGAAGAACTAGGCAAACCTTTAAGGGTCTGGGCCTGGTGGGTGGTAATTAGGCCATGGGGGCTTTGCTTTAAAGGGATTAAAGACAGCCTTGGGGGGATGCATCTGTTTTGATGGGAGAGGATTGTTACAAAGTAGAGCCACCCCCTAGGCTGTGGACTCTTGCTTCCTACTCTGTCATTGTGTTCTCTCCCTCTCAAACATGGTTCTGCCATGGTGCCCTCTGCCATGCTGTGATAGAGCCCAGCAGGTGCCAGCAGCATGCTTTTGTACCTCCCAAACCATAAGGTACAAGAAGAAGACCTCTGTTCTGAATAAAGTCGCTAGTCCCAGGTGTTCTCTTACAGCCTAAGAGATAGGAAAACATTCAGGGTCTCGCTGGGGTTCACTGGAGAACAATGGCTGGACCTCTAATCTGTGGCCAGGGTGTATCTTAGAAGGATACCAAGACAAGCTTAGTTGTCAGTTTAAGGGGTCAATAAACAACCCCTTGCTCAGATCTGAATTTACTACGGCAGGCCTCCTTTTCAGAAAGATACGCAAGCACCGTCTCTGTTCCTCCTAGGATTTCTTAGACCTGCTGGCAGCGTCTCTGCTAGGTCCCCACCTGTCTTGTTCCAGGTGTGGGATCTGATATCAGAGAGATCAGGTTTGCCTTCCAAGTGGAAAGCCCATTCGCAGTGTAATGCTCATCGCCCAAGTTGAATGAGATAAAAGAACAACCGGTCCATGCCTGCTATGTGTGAGGAAAATATATACAAGTGTGTGGGGATGTTATCAGAGCCAATGCAGAGGGGAAAACAGATGTTCTTGCTTCTAAAGTACACAAAATGATCATATTTAGGTAAGTGTCAAATCCCTGTTATTGTGAAATTGCTTAGCGTTAAAGGGCTTATTCCCAAGTACACCCCAGAGTTGAGCTGCCGAATAATTGCCCCTGAATTTTCAGGTACGGAACACCTGCTCCAGGTCTTCCTGCAGGCAATTAAAAAAGAAAATAGATGTCTGATGAAGCTTTCCCCCCATACTCTATTGTTTTAATTTCCCCTGTGATTCTGCAGTAGCATCCTACCCAGTCTGGGAAAGTGCTGTCACCTGCATTGTTTTGACGTTGTCCTTATGAGACCGGGAAGGAAAGGCCAACTACGGGTTTGATGAGGGAGGGAGGATGTCTGAATGATTCTGACTTCTCAGAATAGCGGGAAGTAGACCAGATGGGAATTGGGATGTCCTGGGGGTGCCACGGGAGACTGTAACCAATCTAGAATTTTCTCGTTAAAGCTGTGAAACAAAAGGTGGGCGCTCATTTAAGGAATCTGCCATGCCCTGTTCTGGCTGAGTCAGCCTTTCCAAATATCACAAGGATCTTCAAGATTCTTGTTTTGTATGCATGGCCACCTAAAACCAGGCCCTTGAGATATCAGAATTCAGTCTTGCCTAGCATTGCACCTCTGAGGGAAGTTTTCTGGATTATACTGTGGTCCAACAGCACCATCATCTGCTTCTTGTCTGATGACCCCACTGGAGTACGAGCTCCACGTGAAAGTGGGCTATTCCATTGCTCATTCCCAGATGGTGCCTGGAGTACTCTGTGTCCAATATTTTGGCACCGAAATCTTTATTGAAGGGAGGGATGAATATTTTGATGTGAGGTCTTCAGGAAAACCGTGATCTTGTTAGAGGCATCGCTGCCTCCCATGAAACACCATGAATATATACAGGAACAGTTTAGATAACTGTCGGCCAGCCTGGTCCAGGAACGTGGAGAATTATGAAGAAGTGACTGGGCTTCTCAGAAAGGCATAAAGCATTTGAGTTAAGTTTAGGGTATCTTCCAATTTAATTCGCTGATGCTGAAACAAAGACCTTGAGTCATGAGGGTGGTGTGACCCTCTTAATACTGTTAATTGGAATACCATGTAAGTTTCATCTGAAATGTCAGACTCAGCCCTCATTTTTATCAAATAGTCCATCTAGACCAGTATGCAACAGGATACCAGAGATGGGGCTGGTGTAATCCAGCTAGTGCTGATGCATTATTTATATCTGTTTGATTAATGGTCTTCTTTGAAATCCTATCTCCATCATCTCAACAGCTGTGTATTGATAACCCCTATGCCTTCAGCTTTGAGCCCAATGAGGCTAGGCTGCCTCAGGGGCAGAAGTCAAGGTTGAAAACTGACCAGCTGCCCAGTAACTTTGAGGGTGTTTTACTTTCACCAGGTCTCATTGACCAAGAGTCAAGTGGCTGAAAAGGTTTGTTCAAGAGAACTTGACATGTTTGTTGGTGGCCAAGCCAAGCTTGTGTTTTCATTAGATCTTTCTTCGGCCTTAAAATCTCAAGCTTGTTTAATTTAATCAAGAACATACCATGCCTTCATGGCAAGGCTGGGTGCTGCTGACGTTGTATAATCCATTATTTAGCTATGAATGCCTTCCTGTCATCTTCAAGTCAAGGTAAAGCAGGAATCTATGTAGATCCAAAGACAGTGGAGATCTTATTCTTCCATTTCTCAAGATCATCAAAAACCTGTTAATGTCACTCTGGCTTAGCCACATCTCTGGACTGGAGATCCATTCTGGAGAAATAGCAGTTGAGGTTAAACTGTGTCCTGTGCCTTCTAGAAGGTAATTTTACCATAGGCTTTTGTCTAGAGTCTCTAAGAGTGTCCAGATAAAGTGAGGAACTATTCTAGCCCAACCCATGAGATTAAACACCAATGCCACGCATATTCCTAAATTCCAGATGCTCTTGTTTATTGCTTGCCATGTATGTTGCTAGCACTGGCTCATCCACTACCACAAATCACCAAGAATATCTTCAACAAGAATAATGTTACCATTCTTGTCCTTAAAGATCATGTTGTAAAGTCTTGTTTCTTAGGCAACTAAAGTGGGTGTGGAAGAGAGAATTTAGACATCAAGGCGAGTATTTAGAGCAGGTGCCTCCCCTGCTGTCCCCTTACTGACGATCTGTGTCTCATGCTGGAGCCAGGTGGACCACATAGCTATGGGAAAGAAGGAGGGTGGCCTTTACAGCCTTTCAGTGATAGTTGCCACACTGACAATAGGTCCGTCTCCATGAAAATCTGTCCCAGGAGGATTGGTAGCGGGGCTCAAAAACTGAGTACAGCGTTAATCTCTACCTCAGTCTGCTGTTGTGAGGGACCCTGTGTTCTAAAACTACCCTGACGGGGAGCAACTACTGTAAGCGAACCTTATTCTCTACTATGCAAATTGTGAAACAGCGGCTATTGTAGCATCTATTTCAGGCTAAGCACCCTGCATCCCAAATGCTTGGGACAAGGAATGTTTCAGATTTTGAAGTATTTACATGTAAACAATGGGGTAAAGATGCTAGGAAACAGGTCTAAACATAAAGCTCATTTGTATTTCATATATGCCATATACGTAAAGTTCAAAGGTGATTTTAGGACAATATTTTTAACCCACTTGTACTTCAATCATGAACAAACCCATAGGGTCAGCTGTGAAGTCTTCCATGTGGCCACATTATGTCAGGGTTCAACTCAAGAGCTTTGCAATGTTGCTGCATTTCAGGGAAAGTAGAGCCAACCCCAGCTTGTTCACTGAAAGTCAGGCTAATGGCAACACATCGAGTGTTTGAGTGCACATGCGTGAGTGGGCTTTGAGTTAATTATCAGGGACTCTGATGAAAATATTGTAAATTTTTTTTTAGGTATTTTCTGAGTATGTGTACTCCAGTGTAGAGGTCAGAGGTCAGCTTCTGGTGTTTTCTCTAGAACAACTTAATTTTTTTTTAAGGAAGTCACTCCTTCAGCTAGACTAGCTAGCCAGCAAGCTTTCAGATCCACCTATCTCTGCCACCCTGGTGCTATACGGTTTAAAACACACCCAGCCACACACCCAGCTTTTAGGTGGTGCTGGGCTCTGAACGCAGGTCCTCATTCTTCCCTAGCAAGCACTTTGCCCACTGGGCCATCTCTTCAGCACTTTTAAGATATTTTCCATTGCAGGGTGAAATTCTGTGCTAAAAATTTCCCCCTCCTTATGAAAAGTTGAGCATACAAATTTATAAGGACAAGAAAAAGCAAAATCACACTAGCAGGAATATGAACTAAAATCTCTTAGTTTAATACTCCCCTAATTTTGACAATTAAAATTCTGGCCTGAAAGTAAAGAGGTGCTTTTCATGATAAGTATTTATCAAAACCATGATATTAGATACTGACATATTTGGTACCTGGAGAGAGAAAGAGAACCCTTTTCTCTGTAATAGAGGACCAACCATCCTTTTTCTTTTTTTCTACCCCAAAACCACTAATCCACCACATAGTTCCTATCTGTGATATGATTTCCAAAGATCTTCCTGGTCTCATATGCCATTCAGAGTGTGTGTCACAGAGTCATGCCTGGCTGTGATCAAAGATCCCCAGAGCAAGCTGTGCAGCCTCGTTGTTGGTCTGTGACTGACCGATGCAGCGGTATTTAACTCATCCTGTGGGCAGCTGGCCTACACCACCTTCAGATAAACAGCCATGCCTTTGGTTATCAGGAAATGTCAGAGAACTTTCTACACACCTCCCTCAACTTCTACGAGTTCTTCATTCAGACCATGAATTATAGTTCAAGGAGGGTTGGAATAAAGCACAGCAGGGCTGTGGCATATTCACTAGTTTAAGAGACTGTCATCTTAGAAGTCATACAGAATCCTACTGGAAGAGGAATTTCTACATCGGTTATGGCTCTCTTTGTCTCCCTCCAGTTTTCCATATGGTCTTGCTTTCTGTTCAACCTGTTCCAGAACCAAATGTGTCCTTCAAGTAAGAGCCCAAGGCTCAGTGGCAGAACTCTGGACTGTCCAAGGAAGACTGTCCCTTAGCACTGTCTCAGACAGACTACAACCCAATGCGGATGCCTGAGAGGTGTTTGAAACACAGATGTGTGATGTGTCACTTACATTGGTTGGGTAACAACTAGTTATTCCAAAGAGTCTGGAGATTACTGTCATGATGAAATACACCCCTTAAAATCAGTCTAACTCACATACTCGCAGATGAGGGAGGAAATTTTCATCTAATACAACTAAAGCATCAGAAATTAAGAGTTTCGTTTAATGAGAATTTACCATATTGTTAGAGCTATCATTAGGAAGACACTGAATTAATTAACATATCAGTGATGAGAAAATAAGCTCACAGCATCTTATTAAGGAGGGCTGTTCAAAAAGCACAAACAGCTTGTTGTAACCACTGGTTACTTGTTGTGACCCAAACACAACTATTAAACTGCCACTCAGGCCCAGTGCTGGGAGCCTCCTCTCCCTGTCCCCCATGTGCTAGTAAGCAAATAAAGGCTTAGGCAAACCAACAAGCCCGTGATAAAGCATCTAGCTGAAGGTAGACTAGGGATTGTGTGTGTGTGTGTGTGTGTGTGTGTGTGTGCGCGCGCGCGCGCGCGTGCACATGTGTGTATGCCTTCATAACTATTTTATATGAGACAGATCAGCCAGGGAGAAGTCCATCGGAGCAGGGCAATGCCCACCTAAACCCAAAGCGAAGCTCCTCACGCTGGCCTATGGAGTGCCACCTGTTCCGGCCCAGCCCCACGTCCACATACACCTTGCTTCTTTCTTCCCCATTTATAAGACTTTGACCACACTGGCCCAGAGTCTTTATATGCCCTGTTCTTCTACTTTGAAGGTACCAGTGATGTTAGCCACCTTGTCTTTCACGAGGGACGGATGTCTCCACCAAGACTGCCATGCCCTTCCCACATGCCAGGAAGGGCCCCTAGAGATACCACTTGCAAGTGGCTCTGTCAGAGTAGCCTGAAGACCTCATCTCAGAGCCCTTCCCCCCTCCTGGTTATCCAGCAAAAACCATAAAAAATCAGACCAAAGAGTTAGCTGGACAACTTATGAGCAGGTAGTCCCTCAAACTGACCCACAGCTTGCGGCTGCACAAACCCCACGTGAGTCACTGGCAGAGTGAGCGGCAGGGTGAGTAGGCTTGTAAACACTCGCAGACAACCTGACGCATCCTCCCGGAACTCCCAAAACCTTCACAGTTCTGACTTCATCCCCAAGTGCAGACGAATTGGCACAAACAATAACGTTGCCTGTCATCGTGTGTCCCCGTGTTGGGTTCAGTTTGCTTTTTATCTCATTTAATTTGCAGGAACAGTGGCTGAAACTAATTTTCGACTGTAAATATCACAGCTGTTGTGGAAGGCATTAATTGCACGCTATCACGTTACCCTGCTTTCTTGGATCAATTTATGCGTAATCTGTTTGCGAGTTCTGCGCCTGTGCATATTAAGGGGCGCAGCATGAGATAATCTAACCCAACCTGCTGGAAACATTTGTACCAAAGTGGCTGGAGCGTTCAGAGCGGGGAAATATTATTGTTTGTGGCAGACATTGAAAGAATGCTTTTTAAAAGCCCTACCCCTGAGGTCTTGACGCTGACTGAAATATGGGTAATTTTTCTTGGGGAGGATCAATAAAATAACTATTTTCAAAATGACTTTATATTGACTGAGAGGTCAGAAATGCCCAGGGCATTGATCCCATGTCCATAATCACTTTTTGTTCAGTAAGTTAACTGGCTCTGCACAGTTGAATGCAAAGAAATCCAGTTCATCATTTAAACCAAATATTTTCAAAGCATTTGACATGCTCCCAGCTCTCCTCGCCTGCTGGAGTCTCACAGAGAAGGTTTTCTTTGTCTAGGAAGTGGGCCTCTACAGGATGAACAGCCAGGACAAGCTGGGCCTCACTGTATGCTACCGGACGGATGATGAAGATGACATTGGGATTTATATAAGTGAGGTACGGATGCGAAGGTTTGAAAATTAGCCTCTCAAAATCAAAAGGATTGGGTGTTTGCTTTTGGTTTGGTTTTTGTATTTGTTGACACACCCTAGACCTAGCTCCTCAAGAATATCTTGGGAAAGATACAGCACACATGCCCCTCTTCATCACACTTCACAGAGTCCCGTCTTTATGCAGAGGTTAAGTTCTAATGTTGGTACATAAGGCAAAATTACCCTTGAGAAGCCGCAAACCAACCATAAAATGGAGTCGTTTACATGGTCTGTGTGCTCACCCCCGAGGGAAGAGCAGCCTCCCATTTCCCAACTCCAGTGCAATGGTAGGCAGAGTGGTTTATATATTTTTAAAGTCTCTCTCCCGCCTCCCTTTCATAGTATACACAGTTGAGTTCATATATATTGCACATAACTTAATGTGGACTTATCAAAGTACATAAATGAAAGAAGCAGTGATCATTCTAGAAGAGAATAGAGAAATTGATTTCAATATGAATACTTTCCTATGCATGCATCCTTCCTTGTAATTGCAAAAACACAATTTTCTAAAGAAATTAAATCTGTCTCCATGGGCTGAGCCAAGAGCTGTGTCTGCCATAGACTTCACAGTCAACTCATTGGCTAAGCACCACCTACCAAGCTTTGCGTGTCACATCAGCATGTTTTAGGGCTGATCCTAAAACATCCTCAGTCCCACTTGCCCCAATTACACATTTCACTTTTAAAGCTATCTTCCAATATTTAATAGCAAAGATTTAGTGTAAAACCACCAAAGTAGGCAAAGTACGGCTACAGGATGCTATACCGGAGGGTGCTGCCCTTTCACCTACTCCATGCCACTGACTTGCTTCTAATTACTCTGTGTCCCACAAGAGTCACCTTTGCCTCTTCACCAGCTCATGTCTGCAGCTCTGAGACCAGTCCTCTGCCACAGTACTGTCAGGCAGGGTTCTGAGAGGCCCTGGGACAGTCATGGGACACATTAGTCCATTTCTCCCTGTGCACCATGCTAAGTCCCACATGTAAATCCATGTAAGACAGAAAGGCAGGGATGGGTGTGACGGTTTGTCAAAGAGTGCTTGTGTTCACGCTCAGGTGTCCACTGTGTGTTTCAGATTGACCCTAACAGCATCGCAGCCAAGGATGGCCGCATCCGTGAAGGAGACCGCATCATCCAGGTAGGTTCCCTTGCTGCGGATGCATGTCTTCAGCACACAAGTGAGTTCCCGGAGTAGCCTGAAGTTGGAAATACAGGAGAGGCTTAAGGACAGGCATCTGGAATTCAACTATACCCTGTGTGGTGTGTGAATGAGACTACTTGGCCAATCACACGTGAAGAGCAGTGAGAACAGATCCAGCGGTCCCATATTTTGAATCAAATACCTCTGAGAAGTCTAAGCTTTCAAAATTCAACATCTACTTGTCCTGCGAACTCAGGTCTAAGGGTGACATCTACCTTGAATCCTGTTATTTCATGTAGGCAAAATTAGACGGCTTACTTCTTTCTTTCAGCTATAATCTTTTTTTGGGGGGAAGTGGGAGGAGGCTCATGTACCAGGTTGGTATCAAACTCACTATGTAAAGATGACCCTAAACTTCTTATCCTCCTGCCTTTAACTCTTGCACACCCGGTTTAACATGGTGCTGAGGATGGAACTCGGGACTTCATTCATGCTAAGCAAGCGTTCTATCCTCTGAGCTACATATGTGGCCCCATAGTTCTTTGTGGGGGTCACAGAGCCTTGGCTTTATTGTGCCCCACAGGCTTTGCTGTCTACCTCTTCATATTTATAGTCTACTAATTTCTTTTTCTCTTATCATTATGCCACTTCGTAGAATTTTGGTTTCCTACCCTCACTCTGTGTTCTGTTTCTCCGGCCTTTACCCAGAGCCTTGACAGCTGAGTTTCCCTAGGAAAGAGACCCAGACCTCCACACCCGAGGGCCCTGGTCCTCAGCACGCTTGTGTTGCTACAGTTTTCTCTGAACCATTTACAGTTGAGAACAGGAAATGGAAGCAGTGCAGGGTGCCCTAGAGAGAGACCTACCCGGGCTGCAGACATACCCTCCCTGTATTCACTGTGTAGTCAAACTGGCTAACGACAACCATTCATGTCTCAGCTTTGCCGCCTCTTGGTTCTTTGACATAAAGTGGCAAAGTCAGATGAAGGGCTCAGTTTCTGGGTCAGTAGGACTGCCATGGTATCCCTGGGGGAATATCAGCCCAGGAACTAAAATTTGCAGAATTCAAAGTTGCTGAGACATGCAAGCAGACAACCTTGTTGTTGTCAGTGTGAAGGTGAGAGAGGCATTCCCGCTTGACTCTCCATCCAGCCCATTAAACAAGACACGAGCAGTCCCTGTGTACAGCCATTCCCTTCTCTGCTGTCTACTCCTCATGATATCCTGCTGCTTTTCTCCCCTCTCATAAATAGGAAATGTCTATCTTCTATTTCTTATCTATCCTCCTGCCCAAGTGAGATTCTAGGGCTCAGAATTCAGGTGCGCCCTGAGCAGCAGGGCTTTTCTGGATCATCTGGCGCCTCCAGCTAAGCAAGGCCTTTCTCTCCTAAAATCGGCGTTCTGGAAAAGCTACACGGAGTCTCCACGTTATGACTGTGCGTGGTGGAAGCTGCAGTTCTGAAGCTTCCACTCCACCCAGTCATGTCCCTCTCTACCTGTCCCCGCCTGTCCTCGTGCTTTCTAGATCAATGGGATAGAAGTACAGAACCGCGAAGAGGCTGTGGCTCTCCTAACCAGTGAAGAAAACAAGAACTTCTCGTTGCTGATTGCAAGGCCTGAACTCCAGGTAAGTCGATGTCCTATGAAGAAAATAGGTGGATTTCTGTAGTCAAAGCCACACTGCCAAACCTTGCAGAGCAATGTCAGAGTATCGCATCTGAGCTTAAAGGTGTTTGCCACCTGGAAGGTAGCTGAGCTTGCTGTGATTTGGGTTCCAGCCAAAGGTTTAACCACCTTGCTGGGACCCATCACAGTCTGACTAATGAAGGAATCATGGCAGGATTTACAGATGCCCCTTCCAGCCTGGAGCTAAGCCCCACTGATTAGCACAGGGAAATCAAAATGAAAGGAATGGAGTCTTTCAAAGAGTAACTAAAGGCATTAGCCAGTGAGTCTGAATACAAAGTAGCAAGGCAGGGAGGGGTATTGGAAGCTTCCTCAGTGTGCTGTAGGCTTAGGGGTCTCCAGCTGAGACAGAAGTTGTATTCAAGGCGATGGAGCAGAGGTTCTCAACCTGTGGGTCGCTACGCCTTTGGAAGTTGCTTATCAGATATTTACCTTACAATCATGACAGTAGCAAAATTACAGTTATGAAATAGCAATGAAATGACTTTATGGTTGCGGGGGTCACCACAGCATGAGGAACTGTATTAAAGGGTCACAGCAGTAGGAAGGTTGAGAACCGCTGCTGTCTTAGAGTACCTGCATTTGGTGACTCCTGGAGAGAGCCGTACAGTGCCTCTTTCTGAATGCAGTGTCCCTCCTTGAAAGAAAGCTTCTTCCGTGGCATATTAACCCAGTTACTTTTCTCCCTGCTGTGGCAATATAACTGTCCAAAGCAACTTCAGGGAGGAAGGGCTTATTCTGACTCAGTTTAAGGGGATGGGCCAGCCTGGCAGGGAAGGCCAAGCAGGGTATGAAGCGGCTCCCTGCGGGGTATTCAGTCATGAAGCAGAGGGATGGATCAGTTTGCTTTCTTCTGTTCCACGATCTCCCATGTGTTGGCCATCCTTCTAGTTGGACGAGGGCTGGATGGATGACGACAGGAACGACTTTCTGGATGACCTACACATGGACATGCTTGAGGAGCAGCATCACCAGGCCATGCAGTTCACAGCCAGTGTGCTCCAGCAGGTAAAACCTGGGGCAGCCCCATACCACCGCCGCGGAGGAGCGCTGGCACCCTCCACCGTGGTGAAGGCCATCAGAAAAGCTCTACTGCTTGAGCATGAAGGGAATGCCAGCGGATGGGGTGCCCTCACCAAGCTCTTCCCTGGAAATCACGACATAGTTCCCCACTCCCCACTCATGCTCCCAAGTGCTGGGATTGCAGGCCCGTACCACCTCACCTAGATTATGAAGCTTTTATAGCTGAAAAAAAAAGCAAGCAAACAAAGCAGAGATATTGATGCCACTAGTCTGGTGCTCCCCAGGAAAACGTAGGCATCGGTGTTTACTGAGATCAGAGAAAATTAAGTCACGCCTTTGAAAGTAAAGCAATTCCGTGATTAACCTGAGCTGCTCAGAGCCCTGCAGCTCCCTCCTGTGCCACTGTCAGAGTCCTAATTACCCACTTGTTGAGTCTCTTAGGAGTGCTTATGCATTCTTCCTACATACTGGTTCCTTTCTTAGTTAGTTGTTGGGATAACATTATCTACCCCATTTTATATATTGAAAAAATGAGAATTAGGGACCTGCCCAGATGCATAGAGTTAGGGCTGGCCATTTCCTGTGCCCCAGGCCACTGCAAAGCTGCACGTCAATCTTAGGAAATTAGAACTCCATTTAAAACTCCTGTTCTACACATAAAGGTCATACAGGTTACCTGTCCCCCTCCCCCAGAGTTCCGTCCCCATAAACCCATTATTCTTGTCATTTTTCTCTGATACAGAAGAAGCATGAGGAAGATGGTGGAACCACAGACACAGCCACCATCTTATCCAACCAGCACGAGAAAGACAGTGGTGTGGGGCGGACAGATGAGAGCACCCGCAACGATGAGAGCTCGGAACAGGAGAACAATGGTGAAGACGCCACGGCGTCCTCCAACCCGCTGGCGGGCCAGAGGAAGCTGACCTGTAGCCAGGACACCCTAGGCAGTGGCGACCTGCCTTTCAGCAATGAATCGTTCATCTCTGCAGACTGTACCGATGTGGACTACCTGGGCATCCCAGTAGATGAGTGTGAGCGTTTTCGCGAGCTGCTGGAGCTCAAGTGCCAGGTGCAGAGCAGCAGTCCCTACAGCCTGTACTACCCCAGCAGCCCTCTGGACGCTGCTGGCAAGAGCGACCCTGAAAGTGTGGACAAGGAGCTGGAGCTACTCAATGAGGAGCTGCGCAGCATCGAGCTGGAGTGCCTGAGCATCGTGCGTGCGCACAAGATGCAGCAACTTAAGGAACAGTATCGCGAGTCCTGGATGCTGCACCACAGTGGCTTCCGCAACTACAACACCAGCGTGGATGTGCGCCGCCATGAGCTCTCGGACATCACCGAGCTGCCCGAGAAGTCAGACAAGGATAGCTCGAGCGCCTACAACACTGGGGAGAGCTGCCGCAGTACCCCACTCACCCTGGAGATCTCCCCAGACAACTCCCTGAGAAGGATGGCCGAGGGAAGTAGCGAAGGGGCCACAGCTAACATCGAAGGCTATAGGCCGTCTCCCAAGAATCTGCTCGCCATCACTGAGGATCCTGAAGTAAGCACCCCAAACTACAGCCCCAACGCCAAAGAGCTGGACCCCAGCCAGGCCTTGGAAAGCAAAGAGCGCCGAGTTAGTGATGGCAGCAGGAGCCCCACTGCCAGCCCAAAGCTGGGCAGTGCCTACCTGCCCTCATACCACCACTCCCCATACAAGCACGCCCACATCCCAGCGCACGCCCAGCACTACCAGAGCTACATGCACCTGATCCAGCAGAAGTCGGCGGTGGAGTATGCGCAAAGCCAGATGAGCCTGGTGAGCATGTGCAAGGACTTGAACTCCTCTAACTCGTCGGAACCCAGGATGGAGTGGAAAGTGAAGATCCGCAGCGATGGGACACGCTACATCACCAAAAGGCCGGTGCGTGACCGGCTGCTGCGGGAGCGTGCACTGAAGATCCGCGAGGAACGCAGTGGCCTGACCACGGATGATGACGCCATGAGTGAGATGAAGATGGGGCGCTACTGGAGCAAGGAGGAGCGCAAACAGCATCTGGTGAAGGCCAAGGAGCAGAGGCGGAGGCGCGAGTTTATGATGCAGAGCAGGCTGGATTGTCTGAAGGAGCAGCAGGCGGCTGACGACAGGAAGGAGATGAACATCCTGGAACTGAGCCACAAAAAGATGATGAAGAAGAGGAACAAAAAGATCTTTGACAATTGGATGACCATCCAAGAACTCTTAACCCATGGCACAAAATCGCCAGACGGCACTAGGGTATACAATTCCTTCCTGTCGGTGACTACTGTTTAACTCTCACTGTGTACAGACGAGAGACCACTACCGTTGGGGTAGACATCCCTGCCTCGTTCAATGCGGCAAGTTTTTGTATATATATAAGCCCGGACATCATGTTGATAGTCTAAATTTGCCACTCCTACAACTTTGGGTGTCCTGGCTCTGTTTTCAGTGAAGGGAAGATACACCCTTACTCTCTTAGAAGGCAATATTAACAAACAGCTTGTTTTCAAATAGCAATGGTAATTTTTTACTTGTTAACCTTTTTCATAAAGTGTTTAAATTTCCAGAAGATCTTTTATTAAGCATACTTTCACAGAATAATTTGTTTAAACTATATTCATATAAAAGAAGGTTAAACACGCTTTTTTTCTGCCTAAAACACAAAATGCAACTGCCAAGTATGTATTTTTAATGGGACCCTATTTTGTAATGTCACTTCGCTGAAATGGCTTTCGTACAAGTCACCAGTCATTCATACATCTTATATCAGTTGTGGTTTTAATGCGAACCCGCCAAAGCCTGGTTGGCGATTTCATGCACACACACACACGCACACACACATACACACACAAAACCAAACTGGCAACGTTTCCAGTCGGGATATCCATTTATGACATTTTTCTGGTTAAGGTTCCCAAGGAGAGTGTCAAGGTTTTAACAGAAAGCAAAATTTCCTGCAGCTTTATGGACGCTTAAAGCATGTTTGCAAATATTGCCGCCTGTTGGAAGAATTTGCATGTACAGGGAAGTCGTGGACGGAGACAGTTTGTGGAGTTTTAAGTGCTCATCGTTGTAGACTTTCGCTTTGTAGATTGGACGGGACAGACCTAACCAAGCAAGTTCACAGAATCATGATTAGTTACCAACATCAAGTAAAATGAAGTTAAAATAAATTATTATTTTCTATTTGATATGTCTGGCACGCGTGCTTATTTTACGGTGTTAATTCCTTCTTAGTTGCCTCACTTTCTGCTTCTTGAGTCTTTCAAGCCACGTGATTCCTTCATCCAGCCTAGAGCCAGGTGACAGATGTAAAAACGTCTGGTGGCAAAGAGTAGGGAATAAAATATACTCTATATTCCTGGGCCTTGACAGCCTGCCTCCCAAGATGCTTCCACCTAGCCCATATCCTACAAATAGGAAAGCTTGTGGGCAAGCGTCTCAGCCAGGATCGTGTTTACAAGGCTTTGTATTTTCCTCAAACACTACTCTCTGCCCATTCTGGAAAACATCTGATCCGACTTTCCATCTCTGAGACGTACCTGTCCACTGGGCAATAGTTTGGCTGTATAGCAGAGGTCATTAAAGTAGCTGGGCTTGGAAACAGGTTTCTTTTAGGCTATTATGACTGTCAAGGTCCTGAGTAAAGGACTTGCTACCAGTGTCCCCTAACTACAGTGTTTATACCAATTTCTGCTATCTGCCCTCCGAAAAATGAAAATCAAGATAAGATTAGGAAGGGCATCATTTTATTTGCCATCCCACCAGCCATCTGGTTCACTCCTGATTTAACTGAAGTAGTGATTGTAATTGCAAAGTGTTTTAAGCATCTCTGACAGATTTCCCCACACAGACCCTGTTAGAGCCCAAATCCCTTCTTTGGGTCTAGAATCTTAGAACTAATTACTAGTTACACTTGTGTGGCCAGTCTTTCTCTCTCCTACCAGCCAACTCCCAAATAATAACACAGAGACTTATTATTAATTATGAAAGCTTGGCCTATACTATAGGCTTGTTCCTAACTAGCATTCACATGTTAACCCATATTTTAAAGTCTACATTCTACACCACATGGCTTTTTACCTTTCTTCCATTCTGTACCTTCAACTTGTTCTGCATCTCGCTGGTGTCTCCTGTGCTCCTAGAGCCCTCCTCCTCTTCCTTTTTCTTCCCGGAAGTCCCACCTATACCTCCTGCCTACCTATTGACTGTTCAGCTTTTTACTACACCAATCACAGCAATATACCTTCACACAGTGTGTAACTATGTCACAACACACTTGTAATGAAATAATTCAATGAAAATAAAACACTGAGCTAACGGTTCCTCACCGGTGAACTCTCTGGTTGCTGCCTCTTCTAGAACCAGGCGTTGCTCAGATAATAGCTTCTGCTACATAATTCTAATCAGCTCTGGAAGGTGAATCAAGTTTTGCAAAGTGCACTGTGGAGACACAAAGTCCCAACGGTCCCCAAGTGCAGTTTTAACGTAGTGACAGCCACAGCTCCCAAGCTGCCTTGTAGCCCTAGCATTCTGATCGCCCATCTTTTAGTGAACAGTTCACAGAACCCAAACACCTGTCTGATATGTTTCAAATTGCTATAAAGTACAGAAAGGCATCTAAGCGACTATTATTTAGAGAATAGCTTTCCTCTCACTAAAGAGCTGCATGCATGGCCCATGAACAAAGAGACTACTTCAGACGGAACCTAAGTAGTCACAGCGTGTCAAAGGTAAATAGGGGTACTTCTCATCTGGATTTATGGAATACCTCCACAGGTAGGGTTTAGCCTGCACACTTAGTAAGAACACCTTAAAGTTGCCATTCTGGATTTCCAACTGCACCTCGTACTTGAACCTAGATACACTGCAGTCTGAAGTTCCTCTAAGAATAACAACTGGGCTAAAACAGATAAAGCATGATAGTGTCGATCAGAAAGAAATAGGAAACTGAGAGATACAAGGTAGCTCATTAATAGCCAAGCGCGAATTCTGTACTCAGCTCCTGGCCCACATCTCTTAGAGGCTCGTACTCAGGGACAAGTAGTAAAGCATGTGAACAGTGAACTTCCATGTATCCATCCTGCGCTCTCAACCAAGAACTGCAAGCATTTCACTAATTGATGCCCCAGAGTCAGTCCAAGCCGGGAAAACATGAATCTACCATTTCTTACTTGAGCTCGTGCTCCCAAGGGACTCACGGTTCAAGCCTTTCTGAGCTGGTGGGAAAATCCAGGGATGTCTCGGGGTAAGACTGCAAACACTTTATAACTTCCACGGAGAAACCCTGGAGTCCATGTGGACAACACATGCTGTTGTTAACACATTTCGACAAGCCCTCTTGGCCTGCTTCTAGGGCCCGTTCGGGAATTTGATAGACGCTATGGGTTCTCTCTTGCAGGGGGAGCAAGGGGACTTATAAAACATGTGACTAAATGGCATACAGTTTGGGAGATGTTGCATAGCCCAGTGCACTCACAGACTCTTACTCACGTGAGAAGCCCAGGTTTAGATAAAAATAGGAGCCGAATGCATTTGTGTTTCTCTTCATTTGGTCTTTGTGGTTGAATTCTGCAGCACTGTTTGAGCCAAATCCCTATTTTGAATAGCGAGAAAGCCATTTTCCCTATGAGAGCCATGGCCATTAAAATTCAGCAAATTACTGATCCCTAAGATCTCAAGGGCATTATGCTAATGGATTTCCCATAGCTACTTAGCTTTGGAGAGTGAGTATATGCTCCTCCCTCTCCTCTACAGCCACCCCACTGTCTGGATAGCTCTGGTTTCAACTCTTTCTAGAATGAGTGTTTAGTGAGCACCCAGAGCTATACAATGTTCAATCCAGTAGTCTTTGGCCACATCCAGCTACTAAACAGTTGATGTGTGGTAAGGCCAAAGCATGAAGCCGTGGGTGGAGTACCTAGCACAAAAAAAAATGTGAATAAAATATGATTAGTCTAAATGGAAATGTTCTGGCAAAATAGATTTCAAAATTACTATACTTCTTCAAAATCTTACAAAGTTTTATAATAATTTCTATGGAAATTGCAGTAATTTCTATTAATTTCTATTGAATTACAGTAACATCACATATGGTAAGTAAAATATATAATTATAATTAACTTTACTTTGTAACTTAGACTACAAAAAAAACCTTAAATTCCATATGAAGGGGCTGGGAAGATGGTTCTGTCTATAGAGTACCTGCTGAGAAAGCGTCAGGACTCAAGTTCAGATCCCCAGCAGCTCCATAAAAGCCTGGCACCTTGGCTCACAATTATAACTGTAGAGGTTAGTCAGGGCCAGGGGGAGAGATGGGAGGGGTAGCAGAGACAGGTGGAGCTCCAGTGCTTACTGGACAACCTGTCTAGCCAATCTGTGAGCTCTAGGATCAGTGAGAAGCTTTGAGCAACAGAGGGCTGACATCAACTAGTGACCTCCACATGAACATGCACACATATATATGAACACATACATCACTACAAATAACCAAATTTTCATATGTGGACCACATTATATGTCTACTGAGTACCACTAATATAGACAGTATTAGGTGTTTATGTGCAAAATGACTTAGGTCAGTTCTTCAAGGTTAGTAGTTTTTATCAGAAATGTAAACTCACAACAGGAATTTTGTCTGGGGCTGGAGAGGTGACTGAGCCCTTAAGAGAACTTGTTGTTCTTGCAAAAAACTAGAGTTGGTTCCAACATTCTCACACCTCGGATGGCTCACGCCCACCTTCTTCGGGGGATCAACCAGCCTCTTTTGGTCTCTACAGGCATGTACACTCATATGCACATAACTGCTAATACATACACACATATACATGTAATCAAAATTTTAGGGCTTGAGAAATGGCTCAACAATTAAGAACATTGGCTGCTTTTCTAGAGGACCCAGGTTTGATTCCCAACACCTACATGGCAGCTCACAACCATCATCTGTACTTCAGATCTAGAGGAGCTGATGCTGTCTTCTGGCCTCTGTGAGCACCAGGCATGCACCCGATACACAGACATACATGAAAGAAAAACACACACACATAAAATAACAAGAAAAAAATTAGAAAAGAATTTTTCCCAGTAAGTGTGACTGGAGTTGGTACTCCTGGTGTCTGGCCCTTCATACCTCACCACTGTTCCACCATCTACTCAGGAAGCAACTCAACGATGCCCTGACTATGTTCATTATATTTGTAACACATTCATGATGCCAATAAAAGAAATTGCTTTCAAAGTACCAGGCACTTCACCGTGTTCCCTCTGGAGTTCTAAGTCACAGGATATTCTAAGTCTCCTAGCAAAAACACATGACAGTGTACAAAAATAGCAATAGGGGACATCCATGAAGTTTTTCATCTCTTCTCTTCGATGAAAAACAAGAGATTCCAAATAGCAAGAATCCCAAACATGCTGAGGTAGGACCGTACATCGCCTAGGGAACACTAGTTGGAGAACTAATTAGGATCATAAACTGAAGTATGAAAATTAACCAAATAATTATGTCCTTGTAGCCTTCAGAAGTAGGTTACAGGTTACTTGCGAGCATAGTTGCCCCAAACCAAGGAAGTAAACGTAATTCTGCCATAAGCTATCACAATGCCCCGCTTTTATTTCTGCTTCCCAATTATTTGAGCATTTCAGGATTTCTGTGGAGCATCAACTAATTAACAGGAAATCACTAAAACGAGATAAGATGTGAGACTTCTCTTGCAAATGCTGTGGTCTTCAGTTTTGATTAAATGTGAATGCCCCTGCAGCACTCAGAGAACAAAGCAAGGCTTTTTGGGTTTTATTCAGATGGACTTTTCCTGTGTAAATGGTCCATTTTTTCTTTAGCTTCCAGTTACAATAATCCTCAAAGGGCATGGTCTATGAGGGCACGCGATGGGCCTGAACTTGGTTTGTCTTTTAACCAGCAGGAGCCGACCTTAGTACACTAGCATTGTTTAGAAATGAAAGCTGGGGAAATAATGAGCCTTCCTTTGCTGGTTTGACAAGTTGAAACTGATTTTCTAATTCAGCGAGCCTCACCAAAATCCTTAAGTACCCCACAGATTTGCCAGGCATCACCAATGTCCCTCAAAAATTTGCTATGTCTAGGGCCATGGGGATGGCTGAGCAGGTAAAGGTACCTGCAGCCAAGCCGGGTGGCCTGGACTCAGTTCCTGGAACCTGCATGGTGGAGGGAGAGCGAGAACTCCCACAAATGGTCCTCTGACCTTCGCACATTATCTGCGGCACATGTGTGCATAAACACAAAACAAACAAACGGATAATGGTACAAATATATTATGCATTTGGTCCCCTCTCTTCAGTGCTATCCCCGATGGCTCCAACTTAGTTCTAAGAACTGTAACCACCCCTTGCTCTCAGAGCCGCATCAAAAGCGAGTACTGTAGCCAAGCAGTGGTGGTGGAAAGCAGAGGCAGGCGGATCTTTGTGAGTTCGAGGCCAGCCTGGTGTAGAGACTGAATGCCAAGACAGGCTCCAAAGCTACACACAGAAAGAAACCCTGTCTCGGCTGGGTGGTGGTGGTGCACACCTTTCATACCAGCACTCAATACCACTTGCAGCCACGGACAGAGTTTACAGCCTAGTGGGAAAGAAAATAGTAAACCAATCATTCTAAAATTACAGGAAGGTTGACATCAGGGGCAGCCAAAAAGCCACGGAAGTCTTCTGAGACAAATTGTGGCTGAGCTAAGCTGAACGATTCATTCAGTCAAAAGAAGAGTGGTGATATAAGCAAAGAGGCAGCATCTGCACAGGTCCTGGGGAGGCAGAAGATGGGACCATAAACAGAGTGCCTTGAGCTTATAAGCCAGTGGAGGTATGGAAGGTATCTATTTGACCATAAATACCTTTCCAACATAGTTGCCATATTGCGTATCAAACATGCACAATATTGGAAACTACACTGAATGTCTTACATGTAACAACTCCCTTAATCAAGAGCCTATGGGATGAGTGGGATTGCTACTCATAGTTCAGAGATAATGAGGGAAAGCTGCTATGGGACCATTAGGGCAGCTAACACGACATTTTTCAGCCCCTCTTAACTGCTGTGCCCGAAGCCTGCACCACTGTGCTTGGGTATCCGCACCCTGGGAAAAGCTGGAAGATTCCATCAGATACCCATTACGTCTATAGCCAGGACAATCAGATCATCCTCCATCTTTCTCCAGCTCAGGGAAGAGAATTTAGAGCCATATTGCTGGCTGTGGCTAAGCCCCAGCAGGTGATCCAACCTGCAGGCTCCCTTAGTTCACTTCCACAGCTTCAAGCAAGGTGATCAACAGAAACATCTTCTCCCTGTTCTCAGTCTTTCCCCTTGAATACCATGCACACCCTCCCTGAAACTCCTGTCAGGGGACTCCCTCGAAGTAACACCTAGCTCAAAGATTTAGCAGAGTTTCCTTTGTCCTTTGTCATCAGCTCTGGCCCTCCTACTTCTTTCAACCTCCCTGGGAATCCTTAGTTCTGATGAGCTGGGTCCAGAGAATGCATAACGAAAAAGGCAAATTGGGTGGTTTTAGGATCGATCACACAGCTTCTCTGGTGACCCACCCATAAAGACAGGTATCCTTGGTGGTGCCTTGTGGTGTCAAGTACCGTGGTTGCCTGTGCTGTGACCTCCAAAACCTCACATGCAGAGGCTACCAAGCTCAAAAGCATTGAACAGTCATCTCCACAAACAGGAAGCTCAGATGACCTAAGGAGCTATGAATTATATTTGGGGCTTTTCCATACTCAGAGAATCTGAGGATTCGGCAGGAAGGGAATGTGGATCTTTGTAAATGCCAAACTGTTACCAGGCCAAACAACTCAAGTGAACCCATTGGGTCTTAGAGAAGAGTCTATGGATAAAAGGAACTGGGCTCTGCTAGGGAAATGAGATCCAGAACTTTCAGTGTGACCTATGCTGCTGATTTAGGTTAGGACTTTGCTACCTTAAGAATAAGGCAGTGCTCATTCCCTGGACTCCTAGGGCTCTTTTGAAAGGAGACTTCTTTTGGACCAAGTTTTAAAATCAATTGATAAGCCAGCCTCTGAAAAGGGAGACCTGCTTCTGCCTCCCAGCCCATCAGCTCCTGCTTCTTCCTTACCAGGGTTAGTCACTTCCTTAATACCTACCTACATGATGTGTAATGACCATGTTCCCATTAAGAACCCCCAGGAACATTTATTACTAAATGGGGCTTGGAGTTTTCCCTTCGCTTAGCAACAAGAAAAATTCTGGAATATACATATGCATTGCTCGTTAGTTTCACATTTCCAAGCAAGGCCAAATGGTGAAGGTGCCTCTAAAATCCATTAGTAGTTCAGCCGATAGTGCAGCCTATCCGAAAAGCCTTGCAAGGAGGATAGAACCTCCACCAAGCCTAGTCTGCATGCTCAGGGTCTGGCGAACTAGTGTTCTAAGACACTCACGGGAAAGTATGGAAAAGGAACATGTCAGCAGCTAGAGCCCTAAACCATTAGCCAGTAACTTGTATTATAGCCAAACACTCCTTGCTATTTATTTTGTCACGGGGACCCTTGTCAGGCTCCAGACAGAGCTGCAGACTGTATGCATGACTTTACAAATGACAAGGGACTCAGAGTGGTGTGCCGCCTGAAGCAAAGACAAGATGAGTGATCTCCCACACCCAAGCGCCTCAGGCTGGTTTACATAATCTTGGACTTGGAAACAGAGCCTTGGCTAAGACAGCAAAATCATGAGCAACTGGGTCTTCATTTTTGTGCACCAAAGAGAGGTTGTAAGAAAGCAAAACGGTTGACTTAGAATGGGATAAGGGGTACCTGTGTGCAAGCACTTAGTATTGAGAGCATGTGAAGATGACAGCCACACTCCGTTAGGGCCCCTCCTGAATCCAATGGCACTGAAATACCCAGTTTCCAACATGGACTGTCACTTCTGAAACATATTTCTCAAAGGTAGCAATACAAATGCCTATGAGTATCAGAAGAAGCTCGCTCATCACTACAGAACACAAATAAAATCCAAAGCCCAACTACAAGAACAGCTACTACTAGAAAGGTGGAAAAGAACACAGTTTGCAAAGATGGGGAAACCACAGCTATCCTAAGCTAATGTTGAGAGGCATAAAAATGATACCACTGCCCCAGGACACTTCAGTGGGCATCTTTAAATATATAACGGAATGCTGGAGAGACAGTTCAGTGGGTAAAGCGCTTGCTGTCCAGGAATGAGGGCTGGAGTTCAGCAAACCTTCACTTCACAGGGCAACATACCTCTTGAACCTCAGAACTGGGGGACCCACACTCAGGTGGATCCCAGGGCCTCACTGGCCAACTACTCTCACCTTAATGGCAAAGTCCAAACTTAGAAAGAAATCTTGCCTCAAAAAAAGAAATCAGACAGCAACAGATAGCTGATCTCCTGTGCACACAGAAAGGCAAGCATACCAATACACACACATGCACACACTGGCATACACATATATGTATGTATACAATGAAGAATTATCAGACCACTTGGCAACTTCGAATTTGTACAAATGAGCTGCAATCAGAGAATTAGACAGATATTTTCATATTAATGTTCATAAGAGCTCTAGCTACAACAGCCAAAAGGTTGAAAAATATCTGGGCAAAGCAATAGTGCAACTGTTAAGCACCATGCGGTATACACATTTGATGGAATGCTCTTTGGCCATTAAAAAAGGAAATAGTGCCACATGCCACAAGATGACTTGAAATGTTATTTATAAAGTAAGTCAGATGTAAAGGAACTAATAGTATGAATTCAGTTACAGAAATATATAGAATAGGAAAATTCATACAGCTCTGAGAAGGACACAGAATCACAGATTGACAGGTCCAGAGCTCCTGTTGAGGATCTTGAAGACTTTCGAAAGAGTATTGACAGGTGTATGGCATTGTGAATAGAGCTGGTGCCATGTAAAGACTGTCAACAGCAAACCACTACATATAACAGGTACAGATAAAAACAGACCACTTCCATTTAACAAACTGTGGAGCATGAAGAAGTTTCTAGAATAGAGCAACATTCCAGAGGAAGACAGTATAGGCTTTATTTCTAACCGGAAGAAAGGAAGCAACCTGCAAAAGTGATCTGACTCCAGGACAAGTAGGCCCTATGCTCAGGAGGAGATAGCCAACACAAAATGAGTCCATTTTTTTGTGTGCCCTTTGTTTTATCAATTTTTGTGTTTTAGATTTTCTTATTTGTTTGATTGACTGGTTGATTCATTTGTTTTTTTAATGAGCTGGTGAGAGAAAAAACATAAAGTTGTGTTGGTAGGGAGGCAGGAAGGATCGGGGAGAAGTTGGGGGAAGGAAAAAATATGATGAAAATAAATCATATGAAAAATATCTTAAGTCAATAAATACAAAAAATAAAAAATTAAATCAAGTATTCAAAGAGGGTGTGTGGACTGAGGAGATGACTCACAATACAAGCATGGAAACTCGAATTCAGATCCCAACAACCCACAAGAAAACCAGATGGGCATGGCAACCCACCTGTGACCAGCACTTGGAGGCACAGAGAGCGGATCCCCAAGGCAAGAAGGCTAGCTAGGCTGGTGGAATGAGCAAGCAAGACCCTGCTTCAGTAAAATAAAGTGGAGAGAAATTGAAGAAAATATCCCACATCAGCTTCTAACCTTCACACATGCACTAACATACACCCACACTCATGGCATGCATATACATATGCACATGCAAACATGTGCCTACACGCATGTACACATATATAAACATGTATCTACACATGCCTTACACACATATAAACAGTTATCGGCACATATGTACACATATAAAAACATGCATCTACACATATGTACACATATAAAAACATGCATCTACATACATACACACATATTTAAACATGCATCTACATATTCATGCACACACATATAAACATGCTTCTACACAAGTATGCACACATATGAACATGCAGCTACACGTGCATTCACATATATATAAGCATGCATCTATACATGCATGCACACATATACATGTAAAAAGGGGGAAAGAAGGGCTTGTGGA